>NC_091059.1:4643708-4694237 GCF_000393655.2 Nicotiana sylvestris
AGTAACGACCCGGAATTCCCATCTTTGGGATCGTGATGGCACCTAACATTTCACTTGTTAGACAAGCTAACGCTAGAATAGTTTTAAGATATTTTCAACAAATCAAATTAACTGATGCCAATTAAACTGAAATGACTGAAATAAAGTGTGAAAAGTCATAACAACTGAAATGTCAAAATACAACTCCAGATCTGGTGTCACAAGTGCATGAGCTACTAGAGTAATACAGATAATGGTCTGAATGAATGTAAAACTATCTAAAAAGAATACACATCTAGGATAAGGTAGAAGGGGACTTCATGGCTGCAAATGCCGAGCAGTTGTACCTCAAGTCTCCGTCCGATAGTCAACCCGAGCAATCTACTAACCGCCGTTGGGACCGACTCCAAAATCTACACAAGAAATGCAGAGTGTAATATGAGTACAACTGACCTCATGTACTCTATAAGCGTCGAGGCTAACCTCAACGAAGTAGTGACGAGGCTAAGGCGGGTCACTTACAATAACCTGTCCACAATATAATAATAATGACAAGAAAGGGAAAACAGAAAAATAAGGCAATTAACTCATGATAATAACTCAATCCTTGAAAACCAGTAAAACTAGAAATACCAATCCTCAAGGTCTCGTACAAAAACATCGAAACCAACACAATACAATAAGGAATATAAAACACATAAACCGTTGCGGCGCGAAACCCTATCCCACTGTACAAACACGATCCTCCCTTATTCAACCATGTAAATATCAATAACAAGCAAAATATGTTGCGGCACACAACCGAATCCCACCATATAATCAGAGTCAATATCATAATTCTCCCTTATTTAACCATGTCAATCCTCCCTTATTCCACCTGTTGTGTCATGCAACCCGATCCATAAGTAAAAATCGGTAAATGTAATAAATTTCGCAACTCAATTCATAAGAAGATCTACGAATGGGGAATAGGAAAGCAAAGCCATAAAGGAAATCTCGTACCCAACCAAGAAGTGCTACAATTTACAATAAGCAACAAGACAATCCCAATATATGACAGTTAAAGTGTACAAGTAAGGAAAGTAACAATTAAATCATGAAAGCATGGGAGAAACTATTATTATAATACCAGAATAATAAATGACAAGTAGCAAGTGAAGGCATATGAAGCAATTAAAGCATGTGATAGCTAAGAATAGAATAACAAAATTAATGAAAATAGAAAAGCATGAAAGCAAGTATTTTGACGGCATATATACACTTGTCACCTCGCATATACATCGCTATATATATAAGTCACATAGCACATAGCTCAAGGGTTCCTAATTCCCTCAAATCAAGGTTAGACCCAACAATTACCTTGCTCTGCATGCAAATCAAAGCTCTACCGGAGCTTTTCCTAAAAAATCCACGTCCAAACCAATCAAATCTAACCAAAATCCACTCAATAACATCAAATAATGACAGGGAAATCAATTATAATACATAACTTTAAGATCTTTACACATTTCCCAAAATAAACTTGTAACTCTATTTTTGTTCTTTCTTTTAGACTTCATCAAGACGATTAATATTATTCTTTTACGATCAAATAGAAGGAAAAGAATAAATACCAAAACATATATGGAAAAGGGCCAGAACTGACCTTGAACTATAGTTTCAGGGTTAAAAATACCCTTCGTCCACTTATTGGGCCATTGGTATTCCTAACGTTATTTTCCTGGACCTTACATGCCACTCCAACTAACGGCTCATATTTTTTTTAAAAAGACAGGTTATTACTAATTACGTGCAATATCCCATTCGCCTATTTTAAAACAAAAGACCCCTTTTACATACCCGATCTGGTGAACCTTACCCGCCCTGTCACGACCAGGATTTTCCACCCTTGGGAGTCGTGATGGCGCTTACTAGTGAAAGCTAGGCAAGATCAACCGTTTAAACAATTTACCTTTTTCCCATTTTTAATCCTTTAATAATTATGAACCAACAGTTTGTAAACAGCGGAATTTAAACAAGCGGAAAAAACAAATGAAACTGTTTAAATATTTCCAATACAACTTCTTATATAAAGACTACCCAGAACAGGTGTCGCAACTTCATAGACGGTCTAGGAATACTACAAACAAGGTCCGAAAAATAAATGCAACACTGTTTCTGAAATACATAAATGAAACAGGATAAGAGGATAGAGGGAGACGCCAGGGCCTGCGGACGCCTACAGGACTGCCTTGGATCTCCGAATGGACTGAAGGCAGCAACCCAAAGCTACGGTCCGTATGTGCTGCACCGGGATCTACACACAGTGCTGAGTGTAGTATCAGCACAACCGACCCCATGTGCTGGTAAGTGCCTAGCCTAACCTCGGCGAAGTAGTGACGAGGCTAGGACCAGACTACCAAATAAAACTGTGCAGTTAAATCATATACAGTGGAAAATAAAAATAGGAATTTACAGTTAAGGATGGGAGGGGGAACAAGTTGTGGGGAAACATCAATTGATAACCGAAAGGCAACAAGTAAATATAAGGATCACCGTAACTCAATTATCAACAAGAATCAGAAGTCAAACAAGTGTACGACATCACCCTTCGTGCTTTTACTCTCGTCCTCACCATAAGAATCAATATAATATGCACGACATCAACCTTTGTGATTTTACTCTCGTCCTTACCATGAAAATCAATATAATCGGCGCAAAATTCTACATCGTGCGGCACGACATCACCCTTCGTGCTTTAACACTCTCTTACCAAAACAATACACAGCATCACCCTTCGTGCTTTAACGCTCTTCCTTACCCAAACAACAATCACAAGCAATAAGGGTAAGGAGGTAAATAAAATTACAATAAAATTCCGGTAAGGGAATAATAGTCCAATAATCAAATCCCGGCAAGGGAACAATATCAAAAGCATCAACATCCTGGCAAGGAAAATAGCATTAAAAGCAACAACATCCCGGCAAGGGAGACAATATATTAATCTTCTTCGCTTTTTCACATTTACCTTACAACTCACCTTACAACTCACCTTACAACTTGAGCCAATGCTCTATAGGATTCAATTACCAATTTTACTTCCACAATTTATTTTACAACTTGAGCTAACACTCCTCAAATTTCAATTACCAATACTACTTCCAAAAGCTTTTCTCAACAATAGAAGTCATCACAAAAGGCATGAACAATATAAACAGAGTCATAATAATCATAATATAAGACTCACGGCATGCTTGACACCAACGTATAGATACTCGTCACCATGCATATACATCATACTCAACAAATAACACATAGCAAATATGACACAACTCCTAATCCCTCAAGCTAAGGTTAGACCAAACACTTACCTCGATGCCACGAACACAATTCAAGCCTCAACTACCGCTTTACCTCTTGATTCAACCACCAATCCGCTCGTATATAGCCACAAGTTACTTAACTATATCAATAAATGCTTAATGAATCAATTCTAATGCATGAAAATAGGTTTTCTAAAGTTTTTCCCAAAAAGTCAAAAATCGCCGCCAGGACAACATGGTCAAAACCCGAGGTTCGAACCAAAACCCGATTACCTATTCCCCCACTAACCCAAATATATAATTTGTTTTAAAATGGGACCTCAAATCGAGGTCCAAATCCCCAAATTTTGAAAAACCTAGGTTCTACCTAAAACACCCAATTTCCCCCATGAAAACCCTTGATTTTGAGTTGAAATCATGTGAAACGATGTTAAATATTGAAGAAAACGAGTTAGAAATGACTTACAATCGATTTGGAGAAGAACGTTTCTTTGGAAAATCGCCCAAGAAAGTTTATGTTTTGAAAGGGTTTGAAAAATAAAAGATTTTCGGCTAAGTCATGAATTTGCAGGTCGCAGATGTCGCAATTGCGAACCCTTTAGGACCTACTACACTCACATTTGCGACTACTATTCGCAATTGCAAACTCGCTTTTGCGACGGGGGAGTCGCATTTCCGACCAAGGGGGATTTCTGGGCCTCTTCGCGTTTGCGAAGAAATGATCGCATTTGCGATCAGCCCTGCCTCTCGCATTTTCGATCTCGCATTTGCGAGCCAGGCTTTGCAAATGCGAAGCCTGCACACCTGCAACATACTAGATAAAAAAACCTGCAACTTCCTAAGTCCAAATTTCACTCTGAGGCCTATCCGAAACTCACCCGAGCCTTCGGGGTTCCAAACCAAATATGTAGACTAATCCAAAAACATCATACGGACTTGCTCGTGCAATAAAATCTTGAAAATAACATGAAAAACTATGAATTAAACCCCAAAACTCATCATTTTCATCAAGAACACTTGAAGTTCATAACTCTTCATCCTAAGGTCCAAATCACGTCAAATAAACTCTATTTTTCACCAAATTTCAAAGTTATCATTTAAATACTTTAACAAGTTTGTATCGGGCTCCCGAACCAAAATACGGGCCCGATACCAATGGTTTCAAACATTAATTCTTTCTTTATTTCATAAATAATTCAGCAAAACAATTTCTTTCAAAAATTGATTTCTAATGCTTGGGACCTCAGAATTCATTTCCGGGCATACGCCCAAGTCTCATATTTTACTGTGGACCTCCCGGGATATTCGGAACACAGATCCGGGTCCGTTTGCTTAAAATATTGACCAAAGTAAACCATAATCAAATTTTAACTCTAGAAATTTCTATTTCTCATATTTTCACATAAAAGCTTTCCGGATATACGTCCAGACCATGCACACAAATTGAGGTAAGGTATAAAGGATGTTTCAAGGTCTCAGAACACAAAATTTATTTCTAAAACAAGTGATGACCTTTCGGGTCATCACACGCCCCTAAAAAAACCACCTGCTCCAACTTGTAAACAAATAAAATATGGATTTCACCCACTCTAACCTTTATTCTACTTATCCATCTTCTTCTCTCATGTTTGGGCAATTTAATAATCCCAAAATGTCTGCACTTTACAGAGATTGAGTAGTAAAATATTCATCAAAGTTGAAGCACTGAAGTTAAAATACAAGATTTTCTCTCATTCACGTAAGATTCTACTGCTTTTGTGAATAAAATTGTCACGACCCAAAATCTCTTCGAAGGAGCCGTGATGGCACCTAGTCGCTAAACTAGGTAAGCCTAACATTAACTGAGATAACATTGATATTTACTAACTTCAAATTTAAATAACTCTGAATAAATCACTATTTCCCAAAACCGGTGGTACAAGTCATAAGCCTTTCTAAGAGTAGTTATACAAAATAAATACAACATTATTCCAGAACGAGAAGGAATCAATGGAACATAATTACAAACGAAGGTGACTCCGAGGCCTGAGAACGCAACAACAGGCTGCCTTGAATCTCCACCGCGACGATCCGCACAACTACTATCGATTAATACCTGGATCTGTATACAAAAATGTACAGAAGTGTAGTATGAGCACACCACGGCGGTGCCCAGTAAGTATCAAGACTAACCTCTATGGGGTAGTGATGAGGAACAATCAAGACACCTACTAGTCAGACAGATTAAACAAGATATGATATCAAATATCGAGATAAAGGTAACAAGGTAATATCAATAACATGGATAAATAAATCTACAAACAGTCAAAATAATGAGAGGAAACTCGGATGGAAGTGAAAGATAACCAAATAAATCAACACAAACATAGCTGGAACACAGAGAAGTAAAATGAACTCAAGTAAGGAAGACAATGTCAACTCAATCAATCATATCGTTTCTGGAGCACAAGCCTAGACATCTCAGAACTCGATGTCTCATATCATAATCTCAACTTCCAAACCTTTAGCACACCCGGCACCTTGTGCCCACATATTTTGTCTAACTTTGTACAATAATGTTCTCATGTTACTCAGTACATAGGACCCATAACTAATGCAATTAAGATGTACCAGGAGTCTCATTTACATAACATAAATTAGAGTACAACTTATAAACCAATTAGGAACTCAACAAGAAAAGATGAAGTTATTTTTAGAAATCATTTGAATGAAGAAAGTACCATTCTTAATTTAAGATACAACATCGAATGGATTATTACCTTTAACATGGGATTTAATAAATTAACTTAGTAGAAATTCCTTTTTAAGTAAAATTCAACCTCAGACGGCTTAAGGGAATTCAATTGAGTAACTATTTGAATTAAAAATGAACAATTATTGAAACTTAAAGTATTGAAATATGTATATAAATATGGCGAAGTAGTGAAAACACTATGGGGTTCCATCATAAAGATCACAACAGTAAAGGAATTTGAACAATTATAACACTTGTAATAAGCGCAACAAACAGAAAGTGCACGGCATCACCCTTCATGTTTTATCACTCTTCCTCACTATATGCATGAATAGAAATATGCACGGCATCACCCTTCATGATTTAACTCTCTCATAATCATGACACGACATCACCCTTCATGCTTTTACTCTCAATAATGTGTCACGACATCACCCTTCGTGCTTTTACTCTCAATAATGTGGCACAACATCACCGTTCGTGCTTTTACTCTCAATAATGTGGCACTTCATCACCCTTCGTACTTTTACATTCACAATATCGGCATTGCATCATCCTTCCTACATTGATAATCACTCACAATATCATGCACGACATCATCCTTTGTGCTTTACACTCTTCCTCACACCATCATACACGACATCACCCTTCGTGTTTTATACTCTTCCTCACCCAAGCAACAGAAATAATAACATCCCGGTAAGGGAATCAACAATAGAAACAATTACATCCCGACAAAGGATTCAACAATAGAAACAATAACATCCCAGCAAAGGAATCAACAATAGAATCAATAACATCCCGGCAAGGGATTCAACAATAGAAATAATAACATCCCGACAAGGAAATCAACAATAAAAACAACAACCTCCCAGCAAGGGAATCAACAATAATCAATCATGTTTCAGCAGTTAGCTTTGCAATATAGATCTCAACTCAAGTCAATGTTTAACAATGGTCAATTACCAAGAGAATGCCATAAGTCTTGTTCAACATGAATAATCACCAATTTAAGCATGAATAGTACATTATAAGAATCACGGAAAAACCAAGAAGCACAATAGCCTTACCAAAACAACACGACATAATAAGCACGTGATAACTACACCGGTAACCACAATAATTGGTCATGTAACATATTTTCACGAAGTCATAGAGGAACTCACAACCAAAAAGTATCAAAACAATAAGGAAGGCAATCACTACAACTAAGGCAATTAGGGGTCAAGTAACACGTAAGAATTAGAGGAAAGCTAACCACATCATATGGAGCATATTGAGGTAATTTAAGCAATTAGGAAACTCAATCATAACCAAGTACTTTCCACATAATGAACATAAGGACCTAAGAACCCTAGAGGCAAATTTTCCACAAATAGGTTCGAGCACACACTCGTCACCTCGTGTTCACGGGCTACTATTAGCATAGAAAACTCAAATCCTAAGGGGAAGTACCCCACACAAGGTTAGGCAAAATACTTACCCTAAAGACGACAAACCGATACTCTAAAATGCACTTCTCAGGTGGAAAAACCTTCGGACGCTCAAATCTAGCAAAATACGACTTGAATATATCAAACAACGCAAGAGAAAATAATTTTAATTAACAAAACTATGATTCTTATACAATTTGTAAAAAGTTAACAAAAGTCAACTCCCCGGGCCCACACTTCGGAACCCGACAAAATTTATAAAAACCGAATACACATTCTGATACGAGTTCACCCATACAAAAATTATCCAATTCCGATACCATTTGGTCCTTCAAATCATCATTTTACATTTTTGAAAGATTTTACAATTTTCCCCAAATTTCCCTTTAGATTCTCATGAATTTGATGTTAAATCTAAGATATAATCACAAAATATAGTTGGAAATTGATTAGAGACACTTACCCAATGATTTGGAGAAGTTTTGGTCTTTGGAAAATCGCCCATGGAGGTTTAGGGTTTGAGAAAATTGAAAAATGGGTGAAAATCCCGTCAAAAATCTCACTTAACAGGCCTCAGATCGCAAATTGCGAACAAGGCAGGGCTTGCATAAGTCGCATATGCGACAAAAAGTTCGCATTTGCGAACTAGGCATCGCAATTGCGATGAAAAAGTTCGCATTTGCGACCACACCAGAAACCAGCAATTTCCTTGATAGTTTAAATATGTTTGCTTGATTACTGATGATTAAACCATGATTGCACTTGCAGTTGCCCCAGTGGCCATGAGTACTTATTAAAATCTGGGACTCACACTTTGTATGCAACTTTTCGATGATGCCAAAAAGGGGAAGAGATATTGTGCTTTACACATTCTGAATAAGTGATATTTATAACCTAATTAACCTGGTCCTTGATGATAGGTAAATTTTCTATACTTTGTATTGATGGTTAAGCTGAGTTCTTACAGGATCTGAGTAAGTAAAAAGCACAGAGTTTGTCATTATCAAAAAGGGAGAATTTGTTGGCACAAGAACATGTGAAGTTTTGAAGACTGACAAAAGAACTCAGACATGGACCAGGTCCATCTTGTGAAGCATAGTCGTGATCAACTTGTACATATGAGATGCACGTGAAGGCGATAAATCTAACTTATCAAAAAGCATCTCCTGATCTGATCGAAAAGGTTTCATATTGGATAAGGAGAGAAATACTCCTTACATGAAGAGAACACAATCTAGGAAAAAGATAGTGTTAGAGTTTGAGATCACCTTGAACTCTTCTATGATAGAAGAGTAGCATTTGAATCCCAGTCACTCTCTAATTACTAACCCATTAAATATCAGTGTTGTTCTCTTTTACAGGTAATGCACATAAGTAGAAGGTAAACCTAAATTGAGAGCAAAAGAGCAAGGCGGTTTTGCAAGCAATTTATGTGTGATTCAAGTGTACAATCCTGAAGCTACTTGAACGAGATAGAAGAACCAGTTCTAAGTGTCTATCTTTTATTCTAGTTCAATTGTTATAGGTGATTTTACATTGTACCTTTCAGGTTTCATAGAAGCAATTGTATTAGGTACCCAGAGTGTTCAAGTTAGAGTTAACTTGAAGTTGTCGCAGCAGTTGAGGCTGTGTGCCACAACGGGATTAGAGTTAATCCTTAGGTTTACAAAGAGTTTTGTAAATGCTGTTTTGGCTCAGTGATTTAAGTGGAAGTTTGGGAAAATCCTAACAAGTAGTAGGTCATGATTTTTTCACCTTCTGAGTCAGGTGTTTTCCACGTTAAAATATCTATGTTCTTTATTTTCTTTACTTATCATTCCGCAAACAGTAGTAGTTGGAACACATAGAAGAACCAGGTCCTTCTATAGTTCAGTTAAGCAAAAATTGCGTACCACACAAATCACTCCCCCCTCTTGTGTGGTATTGAAGTCTAAATCATCAAATACCCTCATTCTTCTTTATTTTCCCCCAAAAAGCCAATCATTCTCTCTCAAATCTCTTACATTCTATCTATATTCTTCTCTTAATTTTCTCATAATCAACTACTTTTCAAGTTTTTGCGCAAAATTTCGGAACAAGTTTTTCAAGCTTCAAATTAATTCGTCAAGTATTTGGAGTGTTTTTTTGGGAAATTTATTCAAATTTTAACATTTAATCACAGTGCACTCGTTCCATCTATTAATTTTTATATTTAATATTTGCATATCTTTTAGTGCTTCAATTTTGTGTTTACGTGTTTTATTTTCGTGTTTAATTAATGTGTTTACTTTTTGCGTTAACTTTTTGTATTATTTTAATGTTTAAACTACGGCTCCTAAATAAGTATTTGGTATAACCAATCCATTTGAAAAAAGTAGTAAAGGTGCTAGTTGTAGTAATCCTAATCCTCCTCCCAGAGTTAGAAGATATATAAATGAAATGACTCATTTTGATGAAACTTCATTTACCCAACTCCTGTATTTTATGCTCTTAATCTAGGAGAACAACTAGATCATGAAACTTTAAACAAAGATAATTTGCCAGATATTAATTTTAATGAGGAAGAAGAATTAGATGAAATATCCACTAGTCCAGCAACACAAGCTCCAATTCAGAAACAATATTGGTCTGGAGCTTTACCCCTTATACCTCCTGTAAGGGGTGAGGAGAAGGCTGAATATACGAAAACATCACTTGTATTTGAACATGATAAAGTTTATTTAGTTGCAACTTGAGTAAAATATAAAGCACAATTTGCACATCGTAGAGGTGGAAAATAATGATGATCCAATAGGTTATTTTGAGTTCTAACCTTTATTTTTATGTTCCGAGATCTTGATTAGCTCTGTTTAGTATTTTTTGATTTGTGTGTGCAATCTATGTCTTTTTATGGAATGTTTTTATGTGAAAATTGAAGAAAATATGAATTTTAGCTTTAAAAATGAGTTGAGTTGACTACAATCACATTTTGTATAAACGACCCCGGATCAGTATTTTGACGATCCCGGTGGTTCCGTATCGTAATTTTGGACTTGGCGTATTCCTGTAATCGAATTTGGATGTCCCTAACTTGATTTGACGTGATTTGTTAAAAACTAATAATTTGAAGTTTTAAAAATTTTCAAAGTTTGAGCGTAGGTTGACTTTATGGCTACCGGGTTCGGAATTTGGTATAAGTTCATTTTACTATTTAAAACTTGTCTGCAAAATTTGGTGCAAAACGAAGTTGATTTGATAGGATTAAGATGCTCGGTTGTGAATTTGGAAGATCTTGAGTTTTCTTTTAAAAATATTTCATGCATTTTGATGTCTGATTCGTAGTTCTAGGTATTATTTTGGTATTTTGATCGCGTGAGCGAGTTCGTATGATGTTATTATACTGTTATGTATGTTTGTTTTGGAGTCTGAGGGGCTCGGGTGAGTTTCGGATAGGCTACAAACCAATTTGAACATAGAAAGTTGTTGGTTTTTGCCTGTTGCTGATGTCTGGTGCATTATGCTTCGCGATTGCGAAGGGGAACTTGGGACTGGGGTGGATTTCTTAATCCTGAATGCGAGGGTGTGGCTGCGAATGCGAAGCATTAGAGGGCTTACCCTTCATGAACATAACCGTCCTCACGCGAACACGAAGGTATATGGGATTCTGGGGGGAGGCAGTCTTGTACTCTTTGCGAACGTGAGCCCTGGCTCGCGAACGCGAATGCCAGGGGGGTGAAGCCTTTGCGAACGCATAGGCCATTCGGTCCTCTATGCATTGCGAACACGTAAGGTGCTTCGCGAATGCGAAAAGCACCTGACGCCCAGTGATTTAAACATCAAAAAGTCGGGAATTAAGTCATTTTCACCATTTTCAAGTTTGAGCTCGGCCTAGAGGCAATTTTGAAGAGATTTTTCATCCCAACTTCTTAGGTTAGTAGATTTTAACTTGTTTCTTTATATTTTCATAAACACCTATTGATTATTAACCTTTAATTTATACTTTTTCATGGTAGAAATTAGGGATTTGGGTAAAAATTGGGTGTTTTAAGAATTTGAGATTTAGACCTCAAATCGGGGGTGAATGGGTAATTGGGTTTAGGTTTGAATCTCGTATTTTGACCAAGCGGACCCAGGGTTGTCGTACCATTACATTCATGATATTACATGGTGAGGAAGAGAGTAAAAGCACGAAGGGTGATGCTATGCCATTACATTCATATTATAGCATGGTGAGGACGAGAGTAAATACACGAAGGGTGATGCCATGCCATTATATTCATGATATTGCATGGTAAAGAAGAGAGTAAAAGCACGAATGGTGATGCCATGCCATTTTCATACCATGTATTTAATTGATTTGCAGTTTTGGTGATTTACTTAGTTATATTGTTGCTTAATTCGGAAGATGTTATTTCGTGATTTCATACTAGCCGTATTTATTATATCTTTCCCTTTTCGCATGTCCCCTCCCGATTGGTATTTTATCATTCTTCTTGTTATTTTGCTGCTTTATACACACTTGTACAGATTTATTTATGTAGGTATCTTGTGCGCCGGAACGCGCTCGGGTTGCCCGAGACCTCAACCAAACATGCATACAAGTCCAAATACATTAAACGAACCTACAAGAATCGTCAAAATAACGATTCAAGGTTGTTTATTAAGAACATTGACTGCGGTCAACCCAAACCTCATTTTAAGTCAACAATTACTTTTTCTTTTAAATTTGACATGTAACTTTCTAGAAAAGGACATAGACCATGCACGCAAGTCATAAATCATCAAATTAAGCTATGTGAGGTCTCAGAACACATAAAAAGGAGCTAGTACTCAAAACGACATATCGGGCCATCACAAGATAAGAGATGGTTAAAGATACATCAAGTAAATTTAATCATTAAAGGTTCAAGATGTTATCCACGACCACCATTGTAACAATTCTTAAATTATGCTCATGTTGTGCAGTCTGTCCCTGCTATGATCAATAAAGTCACGGGGTCCTCATGCCGCTCACCTCCAAAGGCAGGAGGATGTAGCCTAGTCCATCTATTCAATAGCTTTTGCGACTCACCGGTCGCGACAGGTCTGGCTCTATTATAGCCGCTGCAACTGGCTGAGCTCCGCCCATGGGTACTACACCCGGGGTCTGATATACGATAGCTACATGCCTTGGAGCCTGAGCGGTAGGGGTCTGTTCCCCCTTTCCCGCCTAAGATATGGCCGGATCTGCTAGAAATAAACCAGCGTGCCTTATAGAATCCATGAATCGCAACATACAACCCATGACCTTCTAGTATCTTGGTGCGGACATAAAATCTGCTGAGGCCAGCTCTGCTGCAGGTACCTCGCCCTGCTCCTCAATTATAGGGTCCTCCACTGAATTCACTGGTGGCACAATTGGAGCAACTCTAGGATGCCCTCGTCCTCTAGCACGAGCTGGAGCCCTCCCTCGACCTCTACCTCGGCCTCTAGCAACAGGAGGAGCAGCTCCTCCACGGTCGGATAAATTTTCCGTGCATGTTCTCATCATCTGTGAGAGAATAAGAGAAAGATACTTAGCACAACATCAACTACACGATAGGAGATGAAGAACGAGAAGTTTCCTAACACCCTATAGCCTCTCGAAGATAAGTACGAACGTCTCCGCACTGATCTGCAAGACTCTATTAGGCCTGCTCATGACTTGTGAGACCTATGTGAACCTGGCTTAAGTACCAAGTTGTCATGACCCAATTTCTCCTACAGGCCGTGATGGCGCTCAACATTGTCGCTAGGCAAGCCAACGCTGAACTAGTCATGTACTTGTTCCTTTTGAATAATTTAAAAGTAGTTTATTTTTATTTATTAAGTAAATGAATAGTGAGAAATTATAGTAAGGTAAAGCATAAACTAATGAGAGAGTAAATACAGTGAAATAAATACTCAAAACCATAAAGTGTCTACTAGCATGTTCCTAAAATTCGGTGTCACAAGTGTATGAGCAACTAGTAGAATATACAAAACACATATGCTACTGTCTGAAATAAGATAGATAGAAATTAAATACAAAAGAGGGATTACGGGTGTCACACCTCCTTTTTCCGCACCCGAAGGGCGCAGAGGAGTTTTTTCCAATTAAAGGACAATCGAAACGGGATTGGTTTAATTATTTCAGAGTCGCCACTTGGGAGATTTAGGGCGTCCCAAGTCACCAATTTTAATCCCGAATCGAGGAAAATAATGACTCTATATTATAGTCTGCGTACCAGAAATCTAGATAAGGAATTCTGTTAACCCGGGAGAAGGTGTTAGGCATTCCCGAGTTCCGTGGTTCTAGCACGGTCGCTTAACTGTTATATTTGGCTTATTTATCTGATTTCAAATTCACTATGAACTTATGTGCAAATTTTAATTTTTAAACCGCTTTTATTATTTACTGTTATTTTATAAGACTTGCAACGTTGTGAAAACATATCTCGAACCACGTTGCATCAATGCACCCGTGATTGTTGACATATTTCGACTCGGTTGAGATTTGGATTTAGGTCACATAAATGTGCACCCGAATTAAGGAGAATAAATTATTAAGACGTGCCTAAAGCAACTAGCGTATTGTTGTTTTGGGTAAGGCCGAAAAATTCGCTAAACGGCCTGTCCCGAATTCTAAGTGTTTTAATATATATACAGTTAGAGGGCCCCGCAGCTGTGTACATTTTTGTTTGACGAGGCTCGTCTCGTTCTACTTTTAAAAGGAATTCGCGACGTCATGGATATGCCTCTCGGACCACGTCACAATCAATGTACCCGTGATTAGAAATACATTTCGAATCCGTCGAGATTTGGATTTGGGTCACATAAATGTGCACCCGAGTTTAAGAAGGTAGGGTTTATTAAAGCGTATCCTAAAGAGACTAACGTGTTGTTATTTTAGGAGGGTTGTGAGATTTGCTAAACAACCCGTCCTGGAAACTAAATGCTTCAATAATATACATTTAACAAGGGCCCCGCATCTGCGCGTTTTGTTTATTTTCATCGAGGCTCAACTCGTTCTTATTTTAAAAGGATATCCTATAGCAACTACGTTTCTTGTCGTGTTTGTCTCTATCAATTGAAAACAGTAGATAGTCCTAATTAATTACATGCTTGCGAGTTGTTTGTGACGGAATTCGGAAATGCTTTAAAATCAGAAATGTGGCTGCATGTACAGTCAGCCGAACAAATAATCCCGGGCCCAAATCCAGCCCATGCGTAATAGGCCAGACCTGGGCCACTGCTCGTTCGATGCGGGCCTGTCTGGTCTGTTTTTGACCTGGGCTCGACCTTCATGAGGTTGAGGCCCTGAATTTGTGTTCTTTATCTTAAAACATGATTTTAAGAGTTATACATGGCAATTTATTAGAAAGGAAAGAACTTATTTACAGTGTACGAATTTCATGCTTGGACTATATTACAGGCTCATACTACACCATTGAACTAAGTATGAGATACTACCTACTGCCTTGGGCATACTCTCATCATCAACCTATATGCACATTCTGGCATTCAACTACCATGCATTGACATTTATAGGCATGAAGACTGTCTCTAGTACCCAGAACAAGAATGTAAAAACTATTACACATTACATGAATATTTAATGTAACAATCTATGTATAAGAGACATCCTTCAGGATCTTTCATTTGTATTCATGCTCATTTTTCAATTACATTTCTTGACAGTGCATTGGTTGTGTACCTGGTATAGAGGACAAAGAAGAAAGGGATGATCAGCTGGGCAGTATGCAGTAAACACAGCAACAGCAGATACACAACAACAGCACAGCAACAAACCAACAATCAAATGTTTTCCACAACCCACAGACAACCAGCAATATTTCCCAGAACAGAAGAACTAACAGATAGTCGAGTAATCCCAGGAAAGAGTAGAGAAACAACAGCACTAACAGAGTGTTCAATGCAGCAACACCAACAGTTCAACAACCATAAACAGCTCAGTCAATGCAAGCAACAGAACTTGGCCAAGACAGCTTGACCAAAATGCACTCTTATACAACTTTCAGACAGTGTTTGGTTGCAGTGTTTACTGGAAACTACCTTATGTTTTTTCAGTTTTTCTTTGGACTCACTAGACCTCTCTTCAGATTAAAACTCAAGCCTTAAGACTAAAAATTCCACTTTGTTTTCTCTTTTTCTGAAGACTAAAAGTCCAGCCATTCTTAGGTTCTCAAAGGACCTATTTATAGGCCAAATGACCCAGTGCAGCTGAGCTGCCCTCATCTGCAACTTGCAGCCTGCCCATACCCTTTAAGCCCATGCCTAAGCATCTTTGGTGCCAGCCCCTTTGTTCCCCACGCTTGGTTTTTGTTTAATCAAGAGTTATGGGCCTCTTATTATTCATTTTAAAGTCCCATACTCTTGTGTCTTGTTCCCCATTGGTATTAGTTTAATCCTAAATTAGTACCCTACTTGTCAGCTCATTTAAACTAATCTTTCTGTCCTTTTTAACACCCCAGAATACCCCTGCTTAACCTTGATTATTACTGCCCTGCCCATTGCAGCATCAGGGCATTTTTGAACTGATGAAAGTTCAAATTCAAGACTGCCTGGACTGAACCCTTTTCAGTCATTTTTACAATGCAAACAAACCATTTCAAACAATGCTGGGGCATTCGGTCAGTGGCAAAGTTCAATTAGTCATGCGACATTATTAGCTCATTCGATTCATTAGTTATAGAAAACTAATCGACGACATTTATCGAGTCGACTATACTAATTATAACAGGTAATAATCAGTCGCTCATACAAACAATACGTTTAGGGACCTAAAGGGCATCAGACAATTTTTGTTCAATTACTGGGGCCTATATGAGTTAACTTATCTGACGATTAAACTAATCGACGATCATGTTTATCACAGAGTACATTCAGAATACACACATAGAAAATCAACCGACCAAAGAAAAAGGTCTTTAAAGAGATGAAAGAAATCCGAATGAAAAATAACAGACCAAAACAAATAACCACAACAACAAATCATGCTGACAACTCAATTAGAACTAAACAAAGAGAAAAGGAAACTTACCGAAAAAGTTTGAAATCAAAACGGACCCAAATCAGACTCAACTTCGAACTCTTGAGGCCGAACAAACTTTAATCAGGGTGTTCTCACATGAGAACACCTTGATTAAGGTCTATTAGACCTCAAACCCTTGTCAAGACCGGCCGGATTCCCCAGGTGCATGTGTTCTAAGGTCTGGATTTTCAGATCTGGATTTTTAGGAGTTGTGGGTAGATTCGGACCAAACCAAGCTTGGTTTGGTCACGAGGAAGGTCAGGGGAGTGTCTGATACAAAGATGGTGAGGTTTGGTATAGATCGAGCTTTGTCTCGAATCTTCAAATCCAGATTCGAGACGACAGGAGGTGATTCGAGGTTCATGGTTAGTGGATTCGTGTTCAGGGGAGTGAGGGGGTCTTAGGGTGTTCAGGAGGTGGCCACCGGCGTTCATGCCGCCGGGTTCTGGTGGAAGGGAAACTAGGGCGGCTTGCTAGGGTTTGGGGGTTTCAGGTTGGGGAAGGAGACGAGTGAAGGGTGGGGTTCGGATAGGGGGCGTGGGGTGAAGGGTTGAGTTTATATATGGGGAGGCTGATTGGATCTGAGCCGTTAGATCAGATGATCTCAACGGCTTGGATCTGAGGGTGAGAAATGAGACGGGGTCGTTTGATAGTTAAACGGGGTCGTTTGGTTTAAGTGAGGGGTTGGGTCGGATTGGTTCCTGGGTCGGGTTTTGAAACGGGTTACTGATAGTGATCCTGGACCGTTGGATTGGATTGATTGGAACGGCTGAGATGAGCCGCCCTTGAAACGACGTAGTATGGGTATTGAACTACGTCGTTTTGATAACTGGTGAATGGGTCTTGGGCTGGCTGACTTGGGCTGCTTCTGGGCTTCCAAAATTGACATAAAATAGGCCCGATCCGATTTCTTAAATGATTTGCACTCTTTTATTTTGTTTTCTAATTTTAAAATACAACTAAAAAAATAAAAATGAATTTGAAATACCCAAATCAATATTTAACACAATTGTTCACACACATATATATAAAACTTCTTGAATGGTTAAATTGCAATCTAGAAATGCATACCTCTTTTTTGTATTTTGCTTGATAAGGATTAAATAAAAATGGACAGACCCACAAATGACTAACAACACATGTCATGGAAAACTCGAAAAATTGTACAGCAAAATCATTTGTCACTATTTTTATTTTTTGTTTTCCTTTTGGAGTGATTGCTCGTGAAGCAAAAATCACGTGCTTACAACGGGTACTGCACAATGGACTCATAGAGCAGCTCACCACTAGGCCTCGGGGTAACGGGGGTACGTGCCTGAATGATTGTCAGATGCACCTGCCTCAGATCTTGCACAATTAGTGCAGAAGTATAGCGTGCGTATATTAAAAACATGTATCCAGTAAGTATCTAGTCTAACCTCGAAGAAGCAGTAATGATGGGTCGACATCAACACTTACTATGGGCCAATAAATAAACTACGAAAATTCTAAATAGGCATGGAATACATCAATAATAATAATAATAATAATAATAATAATGATAATAATAATAATAATAATAATAATAATAATAACACAATAACAAACAATAAATAAGTGGTTCTTTAACTAACAGTCAATAAGAAATCTCCATTGACACATACTAACTTCAACATTTATGGGCCATCAAGTAAACTATAATTTCTTAAGTCAAAAAAATAATATCAAGTGTAATCGGACTCCGAGCATTATCACGCATGATTTATGTCGAGGTCGTACGGCCCAATCCAGAATAATATGTACACTACCAAGGGTTGACCGACACGAACCATAGACACATATATTATACTGCCGAAGCGTTCGACCCGCTCTACAAGAAGAGAGGATACTCTACGAATATTCGATTTAACGATTATCACAAGACCAATACACACAAGAGGCACAATTTCTATCAACAATCAAGTAACTCGCCAAAACATAAAGTAAGTGAAGTTCGGTCTTACGAATCCTTTATCAAGTCTCAATATAATTTAAGCACTTAAATTAACAAGTAGAGTATAAACAATACAAGTAATTTCATGATAGGGTCTAAAACTACCCGGACATAAGCATGATTTGTGGCTACGCACGGACTCTCGTCACTTCGTGCGTACGTAGTACCCACAGTTAGGAGCAAATAGTAATTTAAAATACCTATGGGGTAAGTTCCCTCTTACAAGGTTAGGAAAGAGACTTACCTTGTCCCAAAGCTCACTTTCCAACCCACAAGTTCACTCTAAAGCCTCAACTTGGAGCCGAACAATCTGAAGCTAGCCAAATATTATATAAATTATCAGTAGACACTCTCACAAGTTCATAATTTAGATATTCAAGTAATTATCCAATCCAAATTTGAATATTCTTAAAACTCACCCCCGAGCCCACGTGCTTGAATTCCGGAAATTTTCGAAGATAAATGCTACCCATAACCTCACGAACTCAAATATATAATTTTTACCTAATTCCATAACCATTTTCGTGGTTTAATCTCACTTTTATCAAAACCTAAGTTTTTCAACTAAACCCACAATTTCTACAATTTATATGTTAAGAATCTACCCAAAATATATGTATTAAACTCATATTGTATAGAAAGTACTCACCTTAAAGTGCTAGGTGAAAATCCCTCCTCAAAGAGCTCTAAAATCGACCAACAAGTGAGAGAAATGGACCAAAAAGCCTAAGTCCCGACTTTTAAAACATTCTGCCCAGGTTTGTGCCTTCATCACGATAGCTAACAAGCCCTCGCAATCGCGAAGGCAAAACTGATGAACCTAGGAAAAATTCCTCTTCGCGATCGCGAGAGAACACTCGCGAACGCGATGCACTGAGCCGCCTCCTCATCACGAACACATGCCCTCACCCGCAAACACGTAACACAACATGGTTGCCTAGACCCTTGACTCTATGCGAACACGATAGATCTCCCGCAAACGCGAAGGCCACTAGCCCCAAGCCTTTGTGAACGCGGCTAAGACTTCACGAACGCGAAGCACAAACCACTTAGCTCCGAGCGGTCCGAAACGCACCCGAGCCCTTCGGGACCTCGTCAAAATCCACCAACAAGTCTATAACCATAATATGGACCTGCTCGAACTCTCGAAACACGTAAAATAACACCAAAACTAAGAATCGCACCCCAAAACTAAGTTGAATCAAGTTATCAACTTCAAGCTTTTCAACTTACTCCGAATGCGCCAAATCATACTTAGACTACTCGGAATGATACCAAATTTTGCATGCAAGTCTTAAATCAATATACGGAATTATTCCCTGGCTCGGAATCCTAAATGGACCTCGATAAGACCAAAACCTACTCAAAACCAAACTTAAAGAACTTAAAAACCTTCAATGTGCCAACTTTCAATATTGAGCACCGAAACGCTCCCGAATCATCCGAAACCCGATTCGAACACACGTCCAAGTCTAAAATTATTATACAACTTATTGGTACCGTCAAATATCAGTTCCGATGTCGTTTACTCAAAACGTTGACTAAAGTCAAATTTAACCATTTTAAGCCACTATTAAGGAACTAAGTATTCCGATTTGAAGCCGAACCTTTTCAACCTGAACTACCATCCCCGCAAGTCATAATATAGTAAGATTACATATGGAGAGTCTTAATTAGAGGAATGGGGATATAGAAGGCAAAATGACCAGTCGAATTATTACACAACCAATTATAATATACTACAAAAACGACATTGTACTTCCTCAAGATGCCTAGGTTGATAAGATCAAGGTTGAGATAAGAGATGGTTAAAGATGCATCAAGTAAATTTAATTATTAAAGGTTCAAGATGTTATCCACGATCAGCATTGTAGCAATTCTAAAATTATGCGCTTTTTGTTTTTCATTTCAACAGAAAATAAACTTGTAACTCTGTTTTTGTTCTTGTTTTTAACACATGAGATTCTGGTAAACTGAACTATGCAGTCAAATTGTTCAGTAATTTTGTGTACAAAAATGAGATTATGTTTAAAAGAAGGTAGATAAAAGACATTGTGAAAAATAATGGACTTAGTTAAGACAAAAGATCAGGTACATGTAACCTTAACTTTGTATCCATTTGGAAGGGAAACAAGAAAAAGGAATGAGTAAGGGTGTGATACTAATGAGATATTCTTTATTGGAAGTCATATGGTCAGATGCACCTGAATCTACTATCCAAGTTAAGGAATCTGATTTACTCAGCAAAGTAGAATTAAAACTATATACAACAGTCTTAGGCAGTAAAGTACCAACAAAATTGGCAGAACTTAAAGTGTTGAGAGAAGGTCTAGAATCATAAATGTGAGTCTGTTGAAGCAAGGATATCAATTGAGCATATTGCTTCTGAGTCAATCCATGTACCATAGATCCTTGTTCTTCCTGATTCTGAGTAGAAGTTGAAACAGAATTGGCAGAAACATTTTGTGGAGTAGCAAGTTCAGAATTTACCATGTTTGCAGCTGGTTTTTTGCCTTTGGTGAACTTAAAATTTTGAGGAAATCCATTAAGTTTGTAACATTTGTCAATCAGGTGCCCTGTCTTCTTACAATACTTATAGAAGAGACCAGACTTAGATTGATCAAACCTTTGACTGTACTGTTTTTGTTGTGGTTGTGGTTGAGTAAATTTGGTATTGTTGGAACTAGCATTGAAAGAGGCAGATTCTGGATGAAACTGAGGATTTATAGTAATTTGTCTTTGTTTTTCATCGTGTAGAAGAATGTTATAGACAGAATCAAGAGAAGGTAAAGGATGCATCATCAATATATTGCTTCTAACACCCACATAAACCTCGTTTAATCCCATGAGGAACTGATGTACTTTGTCCTCTTCTCTTTCCTTTTGTAAACCCTCTTTAGCAGCACAATTACAAGAGTTTGCATGGCTACTACGTATAACCTCCAATTCATCCCATATTTTCTTAAGTTTATTGAAATAAGAAGGAATATCAAAAGATCCGTGATATGTGGATGCTAGTTCTCTTTTTAATTCAAACACCTTAGTTCCATTTACTGTCCCATATCTATTATTAAGTTGTTTTCATATGCTCTCAGCAGTATCTAAGTAATGTACACTCTCAGCTATGTCTGGTGAAAGTGAGTTGGTCAGCCACGATATGACCATATTATTGCAACGGTCCCATTGCCTAAACTGAGGGGAATTTTCAGGAGGCCTAACACAGGTCCCGTCAATAAAACCAATTTTATTTCTAGCAGATAACAAAACAATCATACTACGCTTCCAACCTCCAAATCCATTCCCCGAGAACGGTATCGCAACAAGAGAAACCCCAGGTACATCAGAAGGGAGAAGGAATAACGGTGAAGATGGTTCAGGTGTGTAAACATATGAAGAAGATGAAGAGTTCACAGGAGGATCGAGACTACCTATATCAACCAGGTAATATCAATTACCAAATGTTCAAAAGAAAGCAACTCAATACTTTTCACACAATAAAGAAATCAAACAACTGAGGAACGAAAATACCAGACTTCTTCGCGACCTGAAGAAGCAAAGGCCTTTAGCAGCATAAACCCTAGGTCTGACAGAGAAACCCTAGGTTCTTTGATCGAGTTTGAAAATCCGAGGAAAATGCCATAGAATCTTCAAATCAAAAGACTTCGTTGATAGAAAAGATAAAATCCACACCAAAACACCTCGAAATTTTCTCAAATCCCTGAAGACACTGATCTTTGACGAAAGCAGAAAAACACCACGAAATCGAACAAGTGTAACACCGGACGATGCAGGAGAATGAGAGCTAGCAAAATCCCTGCTCTGATGCCATGTTAACTAGCAAAATCAGGGGTAACGAAGGTTTCCATCAATGGAAGCCAGGGTTCGAGAAGGTTCTTCCGAGAGAGAACTTTGATTAACAGAAGATGCAAAATGAAAAATATGTCGGGCCCTTCATTGAGTTGGGCCCATCGTTTTATATATAAACCCGGATTGGGTCCATTACAAATTCAGTCCTACAAGTCAAAAATAAGAAAGAGCTAACTGAGCTAACTAAAACAAAGTTATATACATAAATACACATTTGGGCCTATCAGTATTATTCTTTCAGCTTTGGGCCTGAAGCCAAATATGCAGATAGTCCAACAGATGCATCAAGTAAATTTAATTATTAAAGGTTCAAGATGTTATCCACGATCAGCATCGTAGCAATTCTAAAATTATGCGCTTTTTGTTTTTCATTTCAACAGAAAATACACTTGTAACTCTGTTTTTGTTCTTGCTTTTAGACTTCATCAAGACGATTAATATTATTCTTTTATGATCAAATAGAGGAAAAGAATAAATACCAAAATATATATATTTAATAAGCTACACTTAGAGAATCATGTATTAAAACTATGTATATTCGTATATCTATAAATAAAAAATTTACTTTAACACTCTTTTCTTTTTCATCATTTTAAAATAAAATCTTATAATTCATCTAAGCTGTAATTCAATTAAAACTGTTTTTACTTGTAATGTAGCCAAGATAGAATCATTTTGTATATTGGAAATACATAAAAAAGTTAATAACTCTTCTATCTCTATTAAATTATATAAACAATTATTTCAAAATTCACTAATATGTGTCACAATACTATACTGATTGGCTCAGTCTTAACAGTTTGGTGTCTTTTAGCACATGATCAGATAAAAAATCAAGACGCCATCCAATTTTGATTTTCTTTTTCTTAATTTCTCAATTTTTATTGGTCGTGTTGTACATGTCTGACATTTATTTGTGGCAATTGAAACATTTAAAAGTGCACATAGTCGAAACGGAGGGAATCCTTTCATATAAGAAAAGCTATTATTGTTGGCATATGAGGGGCTATTCATATTTATTGAATTTGAACACAGTTAACTAAAACCCACGTTAGTGGAAATGCAAAATTCTACCGACCCACTCATAAAATTATTCAATTCTTAATTAAAACCACGTTTGTCCCATCCGTGCTAAATTTAATCCATATTTTTGTCTTCACAAGTGCAAATGCATAATTCAACGCCTAACCATTAGAATAGTCAAGGCTATTTACGCGGCACAGTCCAGTCCATGGTGGGCTATTAGTTTTCCCTAGAAATTCAACACTGCAATTTAATTACAAAACTACTCACAATCATTGCTTTTTTGGTCTTTGCTTTAATACTTTTTTTTTTATTGTTATATCCTACCCTTGTGAATCATATGAAAATTACTAGTACCGCAATTAATTAAATCATAAAAAAGCCTTCTTAAAGTGGGGCCAGGCCACTCCATGTCGTGAAACAAATCATGGGAATGACTATAATGTTTCTCAATTATAAATAGGCGCAGGCTGCAGATCTCATCACTGCGAGAGGTCCAAAAACCCAAACCTTAGTACAAGAAGAAGACCATTCAGCCTGAGCAGCAGACTACTCCAACTTAATTAGTATCCAAATCGCTTGAGAAAAAATTATGGAACATCATGGATTAAGCACCACTACGAGGAGAATCCTCCTGCTGATTAACTGTTTAATACTCGCTGTTGGTATCTGCGGTGGTCCTCTAATGATGCGTCTATATTATGTCGAGGGAGGTTCAAGAATATGGTTTAGCAGCTGGTTACAAACTGCTGGATGGCCATTCACCCTTATACCTCTTGCCATCCTGTACTTCTATCGCCGAAAAACCGAAGATTCTAATGCCAAGTTATACTTTATAACACCCCGAATTTTCATCGCATCATTCGTCATTGGCGTTGTCACCGGTGTTGATGATTTTCTCTATTCTTGGGGTGGTTCAAAACTTCCTGTGTCAACCTCTTCACTTCTTCTTGCTGCTCAACTTGCCTTCACGGCAATAGGTGCTTTCTTCATAGTGAAGCTGAAATTCACACCCTACTCTATCAATGCAGTGGTTTTGTTGACAGTTGGTGCTGTTTTATTAGGTGTTCGATCTAATGGTGATCGGCCAGAGGGTGTGACAAGTAAATCCTATATTCTTGGTTTTATGATGACACTTTTGGCAGCAGCTTTATATGGAGTCATTTTGCCTTGTATTGAGTTGATTTACTTGAAGGCAAAGCAAGCTATTACTGCTACATTGGTATTGGAGATTCAAATGGTCATGTGTTTTGCTGCTACAGTTTTTTGCACTATTGGAATGATCGCCAATAACGATTTTCAGGTATCCTCCCTTAAACTCATCACTACCTATGCATCTTACTCCCTGTTGCAGTTATCTTATAGTATTCTTTTGTGGGTTTAAATTCTATGCATTCTCAATTAAATTTTTTTAATCAAGTCATTACAAGAAAATTACACGTAAATTTTATCATATATTAGTAATTTTTTTTTAAAAAAATTCCAACGACCCGGGCTTTCATCTCGAGTGGTAATGGGGGATTTGGCATTGACCCCTACCTTATTTATTATAAAACCAAGAAAAGATACAATAGGAGGGGGACAGAAAACCAAAACCTCCTGATAAATTACATAATTGAAAAACAACAAATAAGACATATCTAATACATATAGTAGATCCAACAAATGGAGCAATATGATCATAGATCTGTTAAATGTGCTTTATATGTCCACAAAGAAAAAAAAGAACTCTTTTCGCCTCATTGTGGACATAAAAGCACTTTAAAGGCATACAAATATAGTTAGCTACCATACATTAAAAAGCAGAACTATCATCTCGCAAAAAATGGTTGTTGACAACTTTATGTCTTAGATTAGGCAATTATTTCTTGTCGAGTTTATAATATCCGAAAGCCTGCCTAGGTAGATTAATGTCATTGAAGATCATAATCTCATGAATCTCATGGCTCCATTTTGCGAGTATGTCTCCCACATTATTAGATTCTCTGCAGCAATGCCTAATAACACTATTGTGAGTTTGTATGAGTTGTTGTGCCTCTTTGATTATACTGTCAATATGCCAGGGTGGTTTCAAAGTATTGTTCAACATATCGATAACCAGTTTGGAGTCACATTCAAGCATAATTCTATCATATCCATTTGAATGACACCATTGCAGGCCTAACAAAGCAGCCTTAGCTTCTGCCATATTACTAGTACCACGCCCTAAACTTTGTGAGAAGGCCATACTCATATTGCCTCTATGATCTCTTAATATACCTCCGGCACCAATCGATTCATTATCTTGTTTGCTACCATCTGTATTAAGCTTAGCCCAACCAAATAAAGGCCTTTCCCATCTTACAGGAATACAAATTATTTTAGCAGTTAAATTTCTTAAATTGTCACCTCAAGTGAGAAAGTACATGGAATTATACTCTAGCAAAAGAAATTTTAGTACCTCCATACTTTGATGCACATCTAGCTTTCCACAACTCCCAGCATATGACTATAGGGGTGATCTTGATGATGATCTGAGTAATTGTGTTATTAGAATTTGAGTTCCACCAGCTGCTAAGTATGTTAAGAATAGGCATGTCTTCCCAACGAATTCCCAGTGGAGCACCAGAGTGCTTCCAGGTAGTTTGAGCCATCTCGCTAGTGACAAATGTGTGTTGCATAGTTTCTATCTGTGGAGTCCTGCAGCAGTTACACCTAGAGATAATTTGCTGACCAAAAAAAGTTATTACATCATCAAAAGGTAATTTTCTTTTAAGCAATCTCCACATCAAAAAGGACATCTTATAGGGAAGATAATTTGAATTTTCAGTATTAGTCCATTTTAGATAAAATGACACAATTCTACATTTGAAAGTATTTAACTTTAAACTTCTTATTTTACGCTTAATAAGAAATTTTTTAATAACTATACAATATATGCAAGTTTAAAATCACAGGTTTGAAAAGTCTTAAAAGACACACAAATATTTTAAAATATGTTGAAGACAGAAGATTCATAAATTTATTTTTCTTAAATTTCGAGTCAAGACGCAAATTACGTCCCTCTTTCATCTATTTTTCCTCATTTCATTTCCCATAAATTTTCTGATCTTAATGACAAGAGGGAACAAAAGCCTGTAATAGGACAGTAATGAAGGAACTAGCTCGAAACCCTAAATTATTCATATCCCACATATACGGATGAAGACTCATTTGTCATGGAATTCATTTTTTAAATTTGGAATACATCAATATCGTGGGTTTAGACTGATTAAGATATTTTGCGTACATGATGCGTTATATCAAAATTTGAATACGTCAAAAATGTATGAAAACTGGAACTGTATTGGATTCGAACATATTTACCTAAAAGATGATATATCATAGATATACTTTCTCGGTTTTAATTTTGTTTTAGCTATACACTATCTTATTAAAGAGCAAGGATTAATATAATGATCAAAATTTGCAGGCAATATCAAGGGAGGCAAAACAATTTAACCTCGGAGAAGCTAGATATTATACAGTGATAGTATGGACTACCATTATTTGGCAATGCTTCTTTGTGGGTGTCATTGGAGTCATTTACTGCTCTTCTTCTCTGATGTCTGGGGTTATGATCGCAGTTCTACTTCCTGTTACAGAGGTATTAGCTGTAGTTTTCTTTAGGGAAAATTTTTCAGGTGAAAAGGGCCTTGCTCTTTTTCTTTCTCTTTGGGGTTTCGTCTCATACTTTTACGGAGAGTTTAGACAAACAAAGAAGCAGAAGAACAAAAGTCCAAAAACTGAGATGACAATGATGTATACTGAGTCTGTTTAATTTATTGAGTCTGTTTGATTTATTATTCACGGCTATACGGATAAAGAGTTTGTATATTTTGTGTAGAAAATAATATACGTTATTTTTCTATAATTGGTACTTTTCATTATGTTTGTGAAAGGATCTCTTTCTTTAAAATTTCTGATGTTCCTTCTATATGCAATACAACACTTTGAAAGATTTGCATTTGCCAGTAAATGATCATTTTTCATTACTTATTCAGTTTTACTTTTATTTGACACCACAATAAAATACGGATTAAGTAAAAAGAGATTGATGGATACTGTTTCGACCCGGAATTCTCATTCTCGGGATCGTGATGGCGCTTGACATTTCACTTGCTAGACAAGTCTATGCTAGAATAGTTGTAAGACATTTTCAACAAATCAAATTAACTGATGCCAATTAAACTGAAATGACTGAAATAAAGTGCGAAAAGTCATAGCAACTGAAATATCTAAATACAACTCCAGATCTGGTGTCACAAGTGCATGAGCTACTAGAATAATACGGATAATGGTCTGAATGAATGTAAAACTGTCTGAAAAGAATACACATCTAGGATAAGGTAGAAGGGGACTTCAGGGCTGCAAATGTTGAGCAGTTGTACCTCAAGTCTCCATCCGATAGTCAAGCCGAGTAATCTACTGACCGCCGTTGGGACCGACTCCAAAATCTGCACAATAAGTGCAGGGTGTAATATGAGTACAACTGACCTCATGTACTCTGTAAGCGTCGAGGCTAACCTCGATGAAGTAGTGATGAGTCTAAGGCGGGTCACTTACAATAACCTGTCCACAATATAATAATAATGACAAGAAAGGGAAAAACAGAAAAATAAGGCAGTTAACTCACGAAAATAACTCAATCCTTGAAAACCAGTAAAACCAGAAATATCAATCCTCAAGGGCTCGTACAAAAACACGAAAACCAATACAACACAATAAGGAATATAAAACACATAAACCGTTGCGGCGTGCAACCCGATCCCACCGTACAAACACGATCCTCCCTTATTCCACCATGTAAATATCAATAATAACAAGCAAAATATGTTGCGACATGCAACCGAATCCCACCTTATAATCAGAGTCAATATCATAATTATCCCTTATTTAACCATGTCAATCCTCCCTTATTGCACCTGTTGCGGCATGCAACCCGATCCGTAGGTAAAAATTAGTAAATGTAATAAATTTTGCAACTCATTTCACAAGAAGATCTACGAATGTGGAATATGAAAGCAAAGCCATAAAGGAAATCTCGTACCAAACCAATAAGTGCTACAATTTACAATAAGAAACAAAACAATCCGAATATATGACAGTTAAAGTGTACAAGTAAGGCAAGTAACAATTAAATCATGAAAGCATGGGAGAAACTATTATTATAATACCAGAATAATAAGTGACAAGTCGCAAATTAAGGCATATGAAGCAATTAAAGCATGTGACAGCTAAGAATAGAATAAAATAAATAATGAAATCAGAAAAGTATGAAAGCAAGTGTTTGACGGCATATATATATATTTGTCACCTCGCATATACGCTGCTATATATGTAATTCACATAGCACATAGCTCAAGGGTTCCTAATTCCCTAAAATCAAAGTTAGGCCCAACACTTACCTCGCTCTGCATGTAAATCAAAGCTCTACCGGAGCTTTTCCTCTAAAATCCGAGTCCAAACCAATCGAATCTAACCAAAATCCACTCAATAACATCAAATAATGATAGGGAAACCAATTATAATACATAAAATTAAGATCTTAACACCTTTCCCAAAATAAAATTGTAACTCTCTTTTTGTTCTTGCTTTTAAACTTCATCAAGACTATTAATATTATTATTTTATGTTCAAATAGAAGGAAAAGAATAAATACCGAAATATATATGGAAAAGGGCCAGAACTGACCCTGAACTATAGTTTCAGGGTTAAAAATAACCTTCGTCCACTTATTAAGCCATTGGTATTCCTAACGTTATTTTCCTGGACCTTACATGCCACTCCAACTAACGGCTCATATTTAAAAAAAGACAGGTTATTACTCTATGGCTTGTATATGACTTTTTTTTATAGAATGCTTGAGAAGGTAGACTTGGTCTTTAATTATAAGAGCAGATGGGTCTTGAAGCCTCATGTAATTTACATTAAAAATCTGAATCATGTGTTGCAAGGATATGATGTGGATATGCTGTCTTATATTGATATTTGTGCTGAATACACTGAAGTCCTTAGGTTAAGGTAGGTGAAACAAATTTTAATCACAGGGTCTTTTGGTAGATACTATGTGGTTGAGGGTGATGAGGGCATTAGAAAATTAATATATGTACTATCTACCAAGTTCAATGTGGTTCAGTTATTTGCTATACATGAAGGTGAAGAACAAGTAATAGCTCCTAACATTATTCAGTATAATGAACAAAATATTGGCACAGTAGAGGTTGGTACTGATTGTGACTCCTCTGATGAAGAGGGTTCTAGTGAAACTGATTCTAGTGACTATGATCGTGAGCAGTTGGAAGTCTTCTGGAAGGAAATGACTAAAGAAGTAACTAATAAATTAGAAAAATACAAAGAAATAGAAAAGGGAATGAGTTTTAAAAGCTTGGCTGAAGCTAAAAGAGTTGCGGGATTTTATGCAGTTGCTACTAGCAAGAGCCTTAAAGTAAAGAAGAGTGACACTACTAGGGTGAGATATAAATATGACATAGGATATCCTTTTGGGTTCCATATATCCAAGGATCGAAAAGATCAGGGATTTAAAATCAACACCTTAAACTTGGAACATAACTGTGACCCAACTTATAAAAATAGAAGAGCTACATCCAATATTTTAGCACACTATTTCAAGGACAAGGTTAAAAATAATCCAAAGTATAAATTGGAAGACATGAGAGTGGATCTGGAGGATCAATTTAAACTTAATGTTAGCTATTCCACAATGAAGAGGGTTAAAAGACTTGTGTTAGAGAAATTAGAGGGTAGCCACATTGATGATTACAATAGATTAGAGGCTTATGCTCAAGAGTTGAGGGATAGCAATCCTGGATTTGATGCGGTGATAAACATATCCAAAGATGCTTTGGAACAAGGAAAAAGAAAATTTCTCAGAATGTATATTTGCTTCTATACTTTGAAAAATGGTCGGAAAGGAGGATTGAGACCTTTAATAGGTCTGGATGACACTTTTCTAAATGGAAAGTGTAAGGGAATATTACTTGTTGCTATGGCACAAGATTCAGTGAACCACATTCATCCGCTAGCTTGGGCAGTGGTTGATAAAGAAACTGGTAGGACTTGAAAGTGGTTTCTAGAGTTGCTAAGAAGTTCCTTGGATTTACAAGAGGGTGAAGGAGTGACATTTATGTTTGATATGCAAAAGGTAATATCTAACTATTTTATCCACAGGTTTCTTTGTACTAGTTTGATTATATGTTTAACTGTTTTATTTTCATTTTTGTAGGATCTGCTTGATGTTTCTACTGTGCTTCCCAGTGCAAATCATAGATGGTGTGTTAGGCATACAGAAGCTAATTGGAGCAAGAAGTAGAGGGGTTTGGAGTTAAAGAGGTTGTTGTGGTGGTGTGCTTGGAGCACATATGAAGAAGAATTTAAAGATCATTTGAAGTCCATGGGTGATGTGACTGAAGAAGCTGCTAAGACCTTAGTAGGATATCCACCCCAAAATTGGTGTAGAGCATACTTTGACACCATTGTGCAAGAACAACATGGTAGACAATAACTTTACAGAATCTTTCAACAAATGGATTTTAGAGGCAAGACAAAAACCTATAATCAAGATGCTGGAAAATATTAGAGTTAAGGTAAAAATTTGATGTTTAGCTGTTTCTTTCATCTGTTAACTATTTTTCCACTTCTTATCTGTTTCTTTCATTTGCTTAACAGTTACTTTCATTTGTTAAATATTTGTTTCACCTGTTAACTGTTTTTTTTACTTCTTAACTACTTTTTTCATTTGAACTTCTTACTGAAAGGTGATTAACTTGTTAAAAAATCATGAAGAAGAGTGTAGAAACTGGAAAAGAGACATCAACGCATTTGCCATGGAACTATATAGTGATTATAGAGCTATTGCTGCAGAATGTGAAGTTGACTCTAATGGAGACTTTGGATATGAAGTGATTGAAGGTCCAGACATGTTATGACACCAAATACCCCGGTCGTCATGACGCCTATCACAGCACTAGGCAAATCAATCTAACCTTTACAATATCAAATTCTTCTTATAAAATCATTTTTCTAAAATCGATTAAGTTTCAATTCTTCATATGAAATATATAAATCAACAGAAATATGCGAAAAAAAGAGTACAAAATATACTACACAACTTGAATCCAGTTTTACTAGTCATGAGTCTCTAAGTTCAACCAAAACATTGTATGAATAATACAAAATAGTCTGAAATAACAAAATACTAAGATAGAAAGGAGGAAGGCAGGGCTGTGAACGTCGTGCAGCTACCTAGCAATCTCCAGATAGACTCTAAAAGTGCTGGAAGCTCTCACTCTAATGCTCGGGCACTGGATCTGTACACAAGGTACAGAGAGTAACGTGAGTACGCCAACTCAGTAAGTAACTAAAGTAAATAAAGTCTGAGTACAATGACGAGCATTTAAAATCATGTATGAAATCTCAACAGACATATCAAGTCAAAATCAGTAGTTCGACAGCTAGTTATCTCTTAAAATCCAGTCTCAATTCAAAACCTTTGAAAATGTTTATTCAATATTTTTCAACAGAGGTTCAGTATAAAAGAGGAGTGAAAGCAGCTAAATATCAGAAACAAACCCTTCGGGGAAGGTATCAGTCATAAGTATAGCCTCTCAGGCATGCCTCTAAGTCACTCGTGACGTAGCTCTCGTCAATTAGTACTCACACTTAGCACTCCGACTCAATATATATCTCATAATGATAATAATAATAATAATAATAATCGCTGCAGCGTGCAGCCCGATCCATAGTTTACAGTCGACTACGCTCACTGGGGTGTGCTGACTCCTGAGGGGCTCCGTCAGCCCAAGCATCATATTGCTGCGGCGCACAACCCGATTCAATATATATTACTGCGACGTGCAGTCCGATCTATATGTATACCGCTGCGTCGTGCAACCCGATCCATATGTATATAATATCGCTGCAGCATTCAACCTGATCCATAATCACCATTAGGTCCTCAACCTCACGACCACTCGGGTATATCAGTGAAAAATCAGGCAAACTCAGCCCAAACAATTTTTATTTATTAAGAAGTAGGGTAATGAAATCCGATTTAAATAATAAATAGATAAAACATGACTGAGGATATGCTTTCAAATCAAATAGAGTGAGAAAAGTAGTAAGAACAACCTTAAGGGTCTAAACAAGTCAGCACAAGGCCCCAAACATGGCGTACAACCCAAAATATAGTATCAATCTCTAAAATGGGGGATATCATAAGATTTCAATTCAAATACGCGGCTTAATAGTCACTACGGGACGGACCAAGTCACAATCTCTATCGGTGCACGCCCACATGCTCATCACCTAGCATGTGCGTCACCTCATTTATCAAAATAATATAAAATACCGTGGTTTCACACCCTCAGGTCCATATTTACAATGGTTACTTACCTCAAACCGAATGAAATACTACTCTGCAACGCCCTTGCCTCTCGACTCGGCCTAAACTCGCGTCGAATCTAACCAAAATCAGAATTATAGTATCAATATATGCTAAGGGAATGAAGCCCATGCAAAAAATAATCAAATTACATCAAAAATCCCGAAGTTAGTCCAACTCGACCTCCGGGACCACGTCTCGAAATCTGATAAAAACCAAATCAATAGAATCCTTATCCTCCCACGAGTCTATTCATACCAAAAGCATCAAAATCGGACCTCAAATGAACACTCAAATCCCCACTCAAAGATCTCCAATATAAAGCCTTAAACCTTCAATTTTCTTCCTTAATTTCCACTAACACCATGATTAAACAATGGGAAAATGGTCATAAACATAAGTAATAAAGCTTAGGTAGCTTACCCAACTGATAATCCTCGATTTCCCCTTGAAAATCACTGCCCTAGCTCACTTCCCGTCTTCAAAAATAGAGAACTTAGCAAAAAATTCGTGAAGGAAACCTTATATACTTTCTGACCCAGGGATTTCGCACCTGCGGTCCTCTTTATGATCTTGTGGTACCGCTTCTGCGGTTTTCACTTAAGTTCCAGCGACTGCATTTACGCTTCTCCTTCCGCACCTGCAGTCTCGCAGGTGCGTTCAAGCTCTCGCACCTACGACTTCTGGTCCCCTAGCCGCTGGCTGCTTCTGCAGCTTCCCCAATGCTTCTACGATCACGCACCTACGGTCCCCTATCCGCAGGTGCGGTTATGACAGGGGTAGCAACTTCAGCTGCTCCTTTCCAAAGCCAACTTTTCCGAAAATCTTCCGAATTCATCCCAAGGCCCCCCCGGACGTCCACCAAAACTATGAACAAGTCATATAACACTATTCAAACTAATACCTACCTTCGGAACACTCAAAACAACATCGAATCATCAAAACACACTCGGATTCAAGCCTAAGGTTTCTAAAATCTCCAAATTCCGCTTTCGATCAAAAAGTCTACCAAACCTTGTCTGAATGACCTGAAATTTTGCACACACGTCACAAATGACACAACAGACCTACTTAAACTTTCGGAATTCCATTCCGACCTTTATATCAAAATCTCTGCTACCAACCAGAAAATGCCAAAATTCCAATTTCGCCTATTCAAGCCTAAATCTAGTCCAGAACTCCAAAATACATTCTGATCATGCTCCTAAGTCCCAAATCACCTCACAAAGCTATCTGAATCATAAAAACCAAATTCCGAGATCGTTTTCTTACAAGTCAACTTCCGATTGACTTTTCCAACTAAAAGGTCATCTTAAGAGACTAAATGTCTCATTTCTCTACAAAACCACTTCGAACCCGATCCAACCAACCCGATACCACATAATACAACTGAACAAGGCATAAAGAAGCAAAAAATGGGAGAAACAAAGCAGTAATTCATGAAACGATCGGCCGGGTTATTACATCCTCTCCCTCTTAAACAAACGTTCGTCCTCGAACGAGTCAAGAAACATACCTGAAGCCTCAAATAGGTAAGTATATAAGCTCTGCATCTCCTACTCGGTCTCCCAGGTAGCCTCCTCCACGGGCTGACCTCTCCATTGCACTTTCACTGAAGCTATATCCTTTGATCTCAACTTTCGAACCTGACGCTCCAAAATAGCCACTAGCTCCACATTATAAGTCAAATCTCCCTCTAACTGAACTGTGCAGAAATCGAAAACATGAGAAAGATCGCCAATATACTTTCGGAGCATAGAAACATGAAATACCGGATGCACACTCGACAAGCTAGGTGGCAAAACAAGCTCATAAGCCACATCCCCTATCCTCCGAAGCACCTCAAAAGACCTAATGAACCGAGGACTCAATTTACCCTTCTTCCCAAATCTTATAACACCCTTCATGGGTGAAACCTTCAGTAGAACCTTCTCCCCAATCATGTAAGACACATCACGAACCTTCCTATCAGCATAACTCTTTTGTCTCGACTCCGTTGTACGAAGCCGCTCCTGAATCACCTTCACCTTGTCTAAAGCATACTACACCAAGTCTGTACCCAAAAGCCTAGCCTCACCTGGCTCAAACCAACCAATGGGAGATTTACACCGCCTCCCATACAAAGCCTCATATGGAGCCATCTGAATACTCGAATGATAATTGTTGTTGTAAGCAAACTTTGCGAGAGGTAGAAACTGATCACATGACCCTCCAAAATCAATATTACAAGTGCGCAACATGTCCTCCAATATTTGAATAGTGCGCTCAGACTGTCCGTCCATCTTAGGGTGAAAAGTTGTGCTCACCTCAACCTGAGTACCCTACTCTCGCTGCACGGCCCTCCAAAACTGTGAAGTAAACTAAGTACCTCTATCTGAAATGGTGGAAGCTGGAACACCATGCAAATGAACAACCTCTTGGATATAGATCTCTGCCAACCACTTTGAAAAGTAGGTAGTACACACAGGAATGAAGTGCGCGGACTTGGTCAGCCGATCCACAATCACCCAAATAGCATCGAACTTCTTCAAAGTCCATGGGAGCCCAACTACAAAGTCCATGGTGATCCGCTCCCACTTCCACTATGGAATATTTATCTGCTGAAGCAAGCCACCTGGTCTCCGATGCTCATATTTCACCTGCTACCAGTTGAGACACCAAGCTACATATCCCATAATACCCTTCTTTATTCTTCTCCACCAATAATGCTGTCTCAAATCCTGATATATATTTGCGGCACCCGGATGGATGGAATACCGCGAGCTATGGGCCTCCTCTAAGATCAACTCCCGAAGCCCATCTACATTGGCAACACATATCTGGCCATGGATCCTCAATACCCCATCACCACAAATAGTCACATCTCTGGCATCGTCGTGCTGAACTCTATCCTTAAGGACAAGCAAATGAGGATCATCATACTGGCGCTCTCTGATGCGATCAAATAAAGAAGACCAAGAAATCAGACAAGCCAATACCCGACTAGGCTCCGAAATGTCCAACCTTACGAACCGATTGGCCAAGTCCTGAACATCAACTGCAAGAGGTCTCTCCCCAACAGGAATATACGCCAAACTCCCCATACTCACCATCTTCCTACTTAAGGCATCGTCCACCACATTGGCCTTTCCCGGATGGTACAAGATAGTAATATCATAATTCTTTAGCAGCTCCAACCATCTCCGCTGCCTCAAATTGAGATCCTTCTGCTTGAACAAGTGCTGGAGGATACGATGATCAGTAAAAATCTCACAAGATACACCATACAAATAATGCCTCCAAATCTTCAACGCATGAACAATGGTAGCCAACTAGATCATGAATATGGTAGTTCTTATCATAGGGCTTTAATTGACGAGAAGCATAAGCAATCACTCTACCCTCCTACACTAACACACACCTAATACCAACTATCGAAGCATCACAATACACTATATATGAACCTAAAGCTGATAACAAAACTAACACTGGAGCTCTAGTCAAGGAAATCTTGAGCTTCTGAAAGCTCTCCTCACACTCATCCGACCACCTGAATAAAGCACCCTTTTGAGTCAATTTGGTCAAGGGTGATGCAATAGATGAAAATCCCTGAATGAACCAACGGTAATATCCCACCAAACCAAGAAAGTTGTGTATCCTTGTGGCTAAGGACGGTTTGGGCCAACTCTAAACCGCCTCTATATTCTTTGGATCAACCTGAATACCCTCACCAGACACTATGTGCCCCAAGAAAGCCACTGAACTGAGCTAAACCTCACATTTAGAGGACTTTGCATAAAGCTTCTCCTCCCTCAACCTCTACAAAACAACTCTCAAATGCTCCGCGTGTTTATCTTGACTATGCGAGTATACCAGAATATCATTAATGAATACAATCACGAACGATTTGAGATAAGGCCGAAACACGTTGTTCATCAAATGCATAAACGCTGCTGGGGCATTGGTTAGCCCAAAAGACATCACAAGGAACTTGTAATGACCATATCTGGTCTTGAAAGCTATCTTAAGAATACCCGAGTCCCTGATCTTCAACTAGTGATAACCCGAATGGAGATCAATCTTGGAGAACACCCTTGCGCCTTGAAGCTGGTAAAATAAATCATCAATACGAGGCAAAGGATTTTTGTTCTTGATTGTAACTTTGTTCTACTTCCTGTAGTCAATGCACATCCTCATCATGCCATCTTTCTTGTTCACAAATAGAACAAGCGCACTCCAAGGCGACACACTAGGCTGAATGAACCCCTTATCAAGGAGTTCGTAAAGCTACTCCTTCAACTTTTTCAACTCCACCGGTGCCATACAATACGGTGGAATAGAAATGGGCTGAGTGCCCGACACCAAATCAATACCAAAGTCAATATCCCTATTTGGTGGAATGCCCGACAGGTATGTAGGAAAAATATCGGGAAAATCCCTTACAACATGAACAGAATCAATACTAGGAGTCTCTGTACTAACATCCATCACAAAGGCTAAGTATGAAAGACAACCTTTCCCAACCATCCACTGGGCCTTCAAGAACGAAATCACCCTACTGGGGATAAAATCAGTTGAATCTCACCACTCAACCTGTGGCACCCCTCGCATAGCCAATGTCACTGTCTTAGCATGACAGTCCAATATAGCACGATACGGAGATAGCGAATCCATGCATAATATCATATCAAAGTCCACCATACAAAGCAACAAAAGGTCCACTCGGGTCTCCAAACCCCTAATAGTCACCATACACGGCCGGTATACACGGTCCACAACAATATCATCGCCCACCGGAGTAGATATACGAACAAATGAAACAAGAGACTCACAGGGCATATCCAGATAACGAGCAGAATATGATGACACATATGAAAAAATGGAACCGGGATCAAATAATGCAGAGGCATCTCTGTGGTAGACTGAGACAATACCTGTAATCACAGCATCTGAAGCAATAGCATCTTATCTAGATAGGAGTGCATAGAAACGGGCCTGACCACTACCTGATCGATCTCCCCTTCTAGGGTGACCCCTAGCTGACTGCCTCCACCCCTAGCTACCTGAGCAGGTGGTGAAGTAACTGGAGCTGATGTCGAGGGCTGAATACTCTATTGAGATGGGCCCTCAAGAAGACGAGGACACTGCCTCCTCATATACCCAAACTCTCCACACTCGTAATAACTCCCCGGTGCGGGGAACGGGAACTGAAGGGAACCCCTAGCACCGAAGTGACCAGTAAAAGGACCTGGCATGGAAAAACCCTGAACTGGTAGAGTATGGGATGAACTCTGGGCTGGTAGGGCATTGAGTGATGAATGGACTAGATGTGAGCTGTGAGAACTATGGCCTAATGTTGCCCCACAATGAACTAGGCGAGCTGACTGAGCATGTTTGAATGGACGGCTTCTGCTGTGCTGAAACAGACCTCTCAAAGGAGTACCACCAAAACTACCAGATCCCCTAGGCCTCTTGGCCTCCCTCTCATCTTGCTCCTAGCGATGAAATGACTTAATCTCATGAGAAATGTCAACAACCTCCTCAAAAGTAGCACCTGACACCCTCTCCCTAGTTATGAGAATCTGAAGCGAATATGTGAGTCCATCAACGAACCTTCGAATCCTCTCCTTATCCATAGGAACCAATCAAAAAGCATGACGAGCTAACTCTGATAACCTCATCTCATACTGCATCATAGTCATATCTTCTTGACGCAACTGCTCGAACTGCCTATGCAGCTCCTCTCTAAGAGATTGTGGCATATACTTCTCCAAAAAGAGAACGGATAATTGCTTCCAGGTAAGGGGAACTGCATCAACAGGTCTACGCCTCTCATAAGCCTCCCACCAAGTAAAGGCAGCTCCAGAAAACTAAAAAGTAGTAAATGCTACAACGATAGTATCCAGAATACCCGTTGTACGAAGAATCCTCTGACACTTGTCTAAGAAACACTGGGCATCCTCGCCCTCTGTACCACTGAAAGTCGGAGGTTGAAGTCTACCAAATCTCTCCAATCGACGCTGCTCGTCGTCAAGCATAAATAGTACCACATAATGCTGAGCTGGTGCAACCAGCTGGGCTGGAGGTGCCCTCGGTGTCTGAAGTCCCTGCATAACCTGCTCAAGTGTGCGAGCAATTGGAATCTGAGTGCCTCCCCCGGCCTAAGAAGTAGTTGCGGTCGTAGTAACTAAGACTGCCCGAGACAAGCCAGTGCACACTGACAAAAATTGAGCCAGAGCCTCTTGAAGGTCTGGAATCACAATAGGCACAGTCGGTGCCTGAGCTGGTGCTGCTGGAGCGTCCGCAACTAGGACTTGATCCTTAACTGGGGTGGCTGGTGGATCTGCAGGTGCTGCTATAGCTGCTGTGCGGGCTACACCCCTACCCCTACCACGGCCTCGACCGCGACTTCGGCCTCTAGTGACCCTAACTGGTGGTCATCCGTCCTGACCAGTAGCATATGTCCTCGCCATCTCTTAGAGAATAGAATAACAGATGTTTAGTACTAGAATCAATAGATTCGCATGATAGGAATTTCAAGAATATGAAGTTTTTCCTAAAGGTTCTGCAGCCTCCCGAGGATAAGTACAGACGTCTCCATACCGATCCGCGAGACTCTACTAAATCGACTTATGACCCGTGAGACCTATGTAACATAGACTCTAATACCAACTTGTCACGATCCCAAATACCCTAGTCGTGATGGCGCCTATCACAGTACTAGGCAAGCTAATACAACCTTTACAATATCGAATTCTTCTTATAAAATTATTTTTCTAAAACCGATTAAGTTTCAATTCTTGATATGCAATATATAAATCAATAGAAATATCCGGAAAAACCAATACAAAATATACTACACAGGCCGAATCCGGTGTCACTAGTCATGAGCCTCCAAGTACAACCAAAACACTGTCTAAATAATTCAAAATAGTCTGAAATAACAAAATACTAAGATAGGAAGGAGGAAGGCAGGGCTGCGAATGCTATGCAGCTACCTTGCGATCTCCAGATAGACTCTAAGAGTGATGGAAGTTCTCACTCTGATGCTCGGGCACCTGGATCTACACACAAGGTACAGGGAGTAATGTGAGTACGCCAACTCAGTAAGTAACTAAAGTAAATAAAGTTTGAGTGCAGTGACGAGTATTTAAAATCATGGAAGAAATATCAATAGAAATATCAAGTCAAAATCAAAAGTTCAATAGCCAGTTATCTCTTAAAACTCCAGTCTCAATCATGGAAAAGAAAGTGGTTTGTTTTTTTAAAGAAAAGTTAAATAAAGTGAGATTCTCTTTTAAAAAAATAAAAAGTGGGATTTTAAATAAGATAAAAGTAATTAAAGTTGGAATTCTAAAAATAAAAGTAAATAAAGGTGGGATTTCTTTTTCTAAAAAAATAAAAGCAATTTGTAAGTGGGATTTATTTTAATTAAAATATAATAAAATAATAAAAAAACAAATCTGAAAAATTTCAAAAATTTTGCCATTAATAGAACAGAAAATTTAGGAAGAAGGGGGTTCAAAAAAGAGGAAAAAATAGAGGAAAAGAAAAAAAGAAGGGGGCGGAGATAGCAGTATACACTTGATATACTCTTAGGATACACTGGATATACAGGGGCAGAATTCATTTTGGAGAGAGTAAAAAAGATAAAACCAAATTTTCTGAAATATTGAGAGCGGAAGAACACTAGAGAGAGTTCAAATCTAGAAAGAGAAAACAAAGAGAGATTTCCGGACTATTTTTCTTCTCCATTTTTACTGGTTTTCTCCGTGTTGCTGGGATTTCTGGATTGAGGTGTTGAAGCTATTGTGTTGGGCTTTCTGTTGCTGTATTTTGCTGTTGTTGATTGCTTACCCTATTTTTATGTTCTACATACCAGGTATTCTCTTGAAACTATGTTGGAAATGAAGCCTGATTAAGTTTGTGTAAAGATTTGTGAACCGAGCTGGAGTTTAAAGGAAAAACATTAAGTTCTTGTTGTAATTTCTGCTCGATGCTGTCATTTTATTGTCCATGCTTTCAGTCTAGTTTATTTTGGATATTTCATTCCTAGATGTATATTTGATTTAAATGTTGGGTGAACTTATTTTGAATATAGGTGATTCAGGAATGTTGTAAACCTCGTATAATCATGTGTTAATTGAAGATTATGATCCTTAATTAATTAGTTAAGATCGGATGATTTGGATGTACGTTTCATGGCTGTGGTTCAAATTACAAGTTTAGACCCTTCATGTGGTTGGTCGAGTAAGCTTGGTTTGGGTTTATTTCCTACTGTCCATTTTAGATCTGTTCCTATATAGCTTGAAATACAGCACAATGGTTTTAGAGTTGTCCTTCATTTCTGTTGTTGCTCATGTATGAGCACTTTTTTATCTTAAAATGGTTTTTGAATGGGGTTTGAGCTTGGTTTTTGACTTGAAATTTTCAGATTCAGATTAACCTTTCATATTTAGTTTTTCTTTGGCAAGTTTCCATGACATGTGGTATGTTTTAAATATGTTATGCTTGAATCAGAATTTAATATAAACTAGGGGGAAGGGACCTTTGAGTTTTGTTAATTGGTGAATAATTTGTGTAAAGGTGTGTTGTTGCAACTAGGATTGTAACTTCATTTTGGAACCTATGTTAGCATAAAAATGTGCTTTGCATTTGATTCAAAGATTATCAGTATTTGTTCAATCCCAGTATTTCTTGAATGATGCAATTTGATTCAAACATATTTGTTGGGTCGTGTATTGGGCTGCCATCATTGGCCTAATTTCGATAGTCTTCCCCTTCCACAATCAGGCTGCCAAACTGGGCTTCAAGTTGAGCCCAGTTATTTCACACGCTGAGCCTGCAGTAATGGGCAACCAGACGTGGGTTTTTTACTAACTCGGCCTTTCCACAATCAAATGTGGGTGGTCTGCTACCAGTTCTTTTTTTTAAATTAAATTATTAGTTTAAGCTTTGGCATAACATAAGTAAGAATCCTTTTACGTTCTTTGATGAACTAGTCACGTCCTTTTAATTAAAGTCGGGTGCGCATTTATGTGACCCAAATCCAAATCCCAACGATGTTAAAGTATGTCCAAAAACCACGGGTGCATTTATGTGACGTGGTTCAAGAATTATTTTAATGACGTTGCAATTTTCTTTAAAAATGAATAAAAGCGGTTAAGGTTAAAATTTGCACATAGGTTCATAATTGTTAAAATCAGATAATTTAAGCCAAATATAACAGTTGAGCGACCATGCTAGAACCACGGAACTCGGGAATTCCTAACACCTTCTCCCGGGTTGACAGAATTCCTTACTTAGATTTCTGGTTCGCGGACTGTAATACATAGTCAATCTTTTCCTCGATTCGGGATTCAACCGGTGACTTGGGACACCATAAATCTCCCAAGTGGCGACTCTGAATCTTTAAATAAATGAATCTCATTTCGATTGTCCTTTAATTGGAAAAACTCCCTTTACATATACCCTTTTCCGGGGTGTAGGTGAAAAAGGAGGTGTGAAAACCTCATTTATCAAAACAATACAAAACGGGGTTTCATACCCTCAGGCCCAGATTTACAATGGTTGCTTACCTCAAACCGGATGAAATACTACTCCGCAATGCCCTTGCCTCTGACTCGACCTCAACTCGCATTGAATATATCTAAAATCAGAATTATAATATCAATATATGCTAAGGGAATGAAGCCCATGCAAAAATAATCAAATTACATAAAAAATCCCAAAATTGGTCTAACTCGACCCCCGGTCCCACATCTCGGAATCTGATAAAAACCAAATCAATAGAATCCTTATCCTCCCTCGAGTTTATTCATATTAAAGGCATCGAAATCGGACCTCAAATGACCCCTCAAAACCCCACTCAAAGCTCTCCAAATCAAGCCCTAATCCCTCAATTTTCTTCTTTAACTTCCCCTAACACCATGATTAAACAACGGAAAAATGGTTATAAATATAAGTAATGAAGCTTAGGCAGCTTACCCAACTGATAATCCTCGATTTCCCCTTGAAAATCACTGCCCTAGCTCACTTCCCGTCTTCAAAAATGGAGAACTTAGCAAAAATTGGCGAAGGGAACCTTATATACTTTTTGACCCAGGGATTTCACACCTGCGTTCCTCTTTACGCTCCTGCAGTACCGCTTCTATGGTCAAACCAACTGCTTTTGCGGTTTTCACTTAAGTTCGAGGGACCACATCTGCGCTTCTCCTTCCACACATGCGGTCTCGCATGTGCGCTCAAGCTCTCGCACCTACGACTTCTGGTCCTCTAGCTGATGGCCACTTCTGCAGCTTCCCCAACGCTTCTGCGATCTCGCACTTGCGATCCCCTATTCGCAGGTGCGGTTATGACATGGGCAACAACTTCAACTACTCCTTTCCAAAGCCAACTTTTCCGAAAATCTTCTGAATTCATGCCAAGGCCCCCTAGACCTCCACCAAAACTACGAAAAAGTCACATAACATTATTAAAACTTATACCAACCTTCGGAACACTCAAAACAACATCGAGTCATCAAAACACCCTCGGATTCAAGCCTAAGGTTTCCAAAACCTCCAAATTCCGTTTTCGATCACAAAGTCTACCAAACCTTGTTCGAATGACCTGAAATTTTGCACACACGTCACAAATGACACAAGGACCTACTCCAACTTCCGAAATTCCATTTCGACCTCTATATTAAAATCTCCGCTACCAACCGGAAAATGCCAAAATTCCAATTTCGCCAATTCAAGTCTAAATCTACTCCGGACCTCCAAAACATATTCTGATCACTCTCCTAAATCCCAAATCACCTCACGAAGCTATCTGAATCATAAAAACAAAATTCCGAGATTGTTTTCTCACAAGTCAACTTCTGGTTGACTTTTCCAACTAAAATGCCAACTTAAGAGACTAAGTGTCTCATTTCTCTACAAAACCACTTCGAACCAGAACCAACCAACCCGATAACACATAATACAGCTGAACAAGGTATAAAGAAGATGAAATGGGGGAAACAGAGCGGTAATTCATAAAACGACTAGCCGGGTTGTTACAAGACAAACATGTAGTGAACCTGGAATTGAAGAGATGTACATGCAGGGCATGGGACATAACTGGAATACCATGCCCTCATGCCATCAAAGCTTTACTCCACAAAAATCTTAATCCTTTGAGTGAGGTGCATTTGTGGTATTCCAAAGAAGCTTACATGATGGTGTATATGCATAAGATACAACCTGTTAGAGGTGATTAATTCTGGAAAATTGAGACAGAGCATGCTATGGAGCCACTAGATGTGCATAAAATTGTTGGTAGACCAAAGGTCAGAAGAACTAGAGAAACGTATGAGGCTAGGAAGAGAGAGGGGTTATGTTCTGCTTCAAGGAAAAGACTTCTTTCATGTGGGTACTGTAGTGAACCTGGTCACAATATGAGAGCTTGTCCATTGGTAATCTTTTATTCCTTACTGAAATTTGTTTGTGGTTGCACAATTTTAGTTACATAGTAAATACATTTTTTATGTCTTGTAGGTTCATGGTAAGCACAAGCATTTGTTCCAAGGAGAATGTTCTCAAACAATGGAAGATGTGCCCTTGGCAGCACCTCAACACAGTCAAAATTTAGATTTTGCCTTCATGCCTAATCTTGGATACAATGTTTCTTTGAGTGAACACCAGCTTGTGAACCACTAGCTTAACTGTCCATTCAAGCAAAGAAGTCTGCTCAACAGACCAGTCAAGCAAACAAATCTGCTCAACACAAACCTGCTACAACTATGAAGACAAGTAAACAAGTTGCTACACCTTCAAACATGCTAGTAGATGAAGATGATATTGATGATATTACAGGAGATGGAGATGATGATGAAGATCCGGATTTGAGGTCAGTGGTGATATCTGAAGCTTGGACTATGCTTCAACAAAGAAAGTTTCACCAAATACCTATTGATACCAGGAAGATTAGTTTTAAGGGAGATGAAACTAGTGTAAATTTACCTACTAATCTGCCCTATTCACCCAAATAGGTTACTTGGAAAGGCAAAGCAGCTGTGACTTCTAACCAATTGATAGACGAAAAGGAAGCAAGAGTTGGAAAGCTAAAGGCTAAGAGAGCCAAAACTTCCTTTAAGTAGCATCCACTTCATTTAGATCCTTGAATGTTTTGTAATGACTGATTCAAACTTCACCTTTTTTTTTGTTATTTTTGTAGTGAATCAGTTATGAATGGTGCTGTGTTGATTCACCCCAAATTATTTTTTATGAGCTTAATTTGTGGTGTAACAGTGTAACAACATTCATAAGTCTTTATGATTGTTAATTATCATGTCTTATATCCTCTAATTATCTATCTTTGATGAATCTCTTATGTGATTGTTGCATTGTGTTTTTAGTAAACTTCACGTATGTTTGAAGTGCAATTCCAATGACCTTATAATGTTTCCTATCTATTCATATGTCTTAATGTATCACTAACCAAAAACAGATGATCCCAAAAAAAGAGACAGAGAGATTATAATGGACAATAGTCAAATTTGCTTGATTGAACACAACAAGAATTACTACAAAAACTACATATTTGTTCATTGACAAACAAAAAACTAACTGAGTTTGGTACATTTTAGTGCACCTGCAAATTTTTCTACTACATCCACAACAACAAAGTTGCTGAAACTGGATACCAACTAACATTTAACACCCACACAACTTCATTTGATCAAGCCATTAATGTAATATGACAAAAGAAAAATGCAACTTCAACTTCAACACATGGCCGTCATGGCTACAAAACAAAAAAAATGCCCATGATAACAACAGAAGTTTTTTCCATCATTTCAAATTTGATTCCAAATTCGACACTTTCTTCTCCAAGCAAATCATTTTCTTCAAATCTGCAGCATTACTACCTAAGAATTCATCCAAGGTCTTCTTCAAATTATTCCTTTCTTTACGAAGGGAATTCAATAAAATCTTTTGAGTATGGATAAACATTGACACATGGGGCAGAAGTTCTTCATCACACTATTCCCAATAACGACAACCAATATCTTTAGGACGAGGACATTTGAAGAATGTACGACCACCATTTATACGTGTCGTAGCAGTAAACTGGTTAGCAGTCAATCCGCAAAAACTTGTGCGGGACTGACCTAATTCATGAGAAGAAGTAGAAGATTTCGACATTATAGAGGACTCCAACTTGATTTTGTTGAATTTGAGAATTCAATTTGAGAGGTGGGATATGGGGAATTTTGGTTTGCAAAGAGGAGAGAAGAACGATGGCTAACAAATAAGATACAATCCGTGTTTTATTTAGGTTATTTGTTTACGGGTCGGAGATGGAAGGTTTTTTTCGGGCGGGTAAGGTTCACCAGATCGGGTATGTAAGGTCTTTTGTTTTAAAATAGGCCAATGAGAAATTGTCGCGTAATTAGTAATTAAACCTTTTTTAAAATATGAGCCGTTCGTTGGAGTGGCATGTAAAGGCCAGGAAAATAACGTTAGGGATACCAATGGCCCAATAGGTGGATAGAGGGTATTTTTAAGGAATTTTTACCTCCTATAGCAAAGGTTAACACCTTATTTATTCTAAATAAATACCATTTAACAAAAATATATTGTATAGATACATTTTAATATTTATAGCAAAATATTTCGCTATATGCCCTGAATATATTCATATTTTTTTAATTAATATAATTTATGTATTCAGATGTATTATATAATTTCTTTGAAGACTTCTATGCTTTTGGGGTATTTTTCGGTTGAGAATCTTTTTTATAACTGAAAATACAAAATTTATGTGTTATAATTGAGTTTGTTGAGTTATATTAGGAGTCTATTATGTTAATTGATTCACTTTCCGTTTAAAAATAATGTAATCCCCTGTTTCACGTCGTGAATACAGTCGATTACAATAATCTGTCCAGCTGTAAACCCATGTTTCAATCCGTGAATACAGTCGAATACACTCGAATACAACAGCTGATTAGCTTGACTTCCCTGATTCATGCCTATTTTTGCTATTGTATTCATGGATACAATAGCTTAAATACCTCTAATACATCTTATAACAACAAAAAACATATCTACAATCCATAATATAGCAAATGGTATCTATAGATAACTAATTACCACTAAAAGATAGTGTTTTATGAAAATTTCTCTATTTTTAACCCTGAAACTATAGTTCAGGGTCTGTTCTGGCCCTTTTCCGAAATGTATATATTTAGTATATGCTACACTTACAACTTGTTTGGATGGTTGTTACCCATTGTATCGTATCGTATTGTTACTTTAAATACAATGTTTGTTTTGATTGTTACTTAAAGTTTATTGTATCGTATCGTTAAATCCGTCGTTACATAACGACGAAATGTGTCACTTTATGTAACGACCGATTTGGTGTGGTTGCATCGTTACCTTGTCTTTTTCTCTCAATCTCACCCTCTATTATTATTAAGTTATTTTATTTTATCATTTATCCTACCTTTTTATATATTAATTTTACGTGGTATCATAATTTTTCTTTATAATATTGCAAGTGTATTCTTCATATTGATGGTGCGTGATATCATGAAACGATGGCAACGACACAATGTATCCAAACATTGTATTTATCAAACGATACAGTACAATACAATACAGTACGATACGATACATTATGAAACGATGCGTAACAACCATCCAAACAAGCTGTTAGAGAATCATGTATTAAAACTATGTATATTCGTATATTTATAGATAATTTTTTTTTTACTTTAACGCTCTTTTCTTTTTCATCATTTTAAAAGAAAATCTTATAACCATCTAAGCTCTAATTCAATTAAAACTGTTTTTATTTGTAATGTAGCCAAGATAGAATCATTTTGTATGGAAATACATAAAAAAAATTAATAACTCTTCTATCTCTAACTCTTCTATCTCTAATAAATTATATAAAGAATTATTTCAAAATTGATTAATATGTGTCACTATAGTTAGCTAATATTTTAAAAGCTACAACATTGCTTATCAGCTCAGTCTTAACAGTCTGGTTTTAAGCACATGATCAAACAAAAAACCAAGACGCCATCCAACTTTGATTTTCTTTTTCTTAATTTCTCTGTTTTTATTGGTCGTATTATAAACATGTCTAACATTTATTTAAAAGTGCACATAGCCGAAACGGAGAGAATCTTTTCATATAAGAAAAGGTATTATTGTTGGCAAGTGGAAATGCAAAATTCTACCGACCCACTTATAATTATTCAATTCTTAACTAAAACCATGTTTGTCCCATCCTTGTTAAATTTAATCCATATTTTTGTCTTCACAAGTGCAAATGCAAAAATCAACGCTAACCAGTAGAATAGTCAAGGCTACTTATTTTTTTATTGTTATATCCTCCCCTTGTGAATCATATGAAAATTTACCACAATTAATTAAATCATAAGAAAGCCTTCTTAAAGTGGGGCCACTCCATGTCGTGAAACAAATCATGGGAATGACTAAAATGTTTCTCAATTATAAATAGCAGGCTGAACATCTCATCACTGCTAGAGGTCCAAAAATCGAAACCTTAGTAGAAGAAGACCATTCAGCCTGAGCAGCAGACTACTCCAACTTAGTATCCAATTCGCTTGAAAAAAAGTATGGAACATCATGGATTAAGCACCACTATGAGGAGAATCCTCCTGCTCATTAACTGTTTAATACTCGCTGTTGGTATCTGCGGTGGTCCTCTAATGATGCGTCTATATTATGTTGAGGGAGGTTCAAGAGTATGGTTTAGCAGTTGGTTACAAACTGCTGGATGGCCATTCACCCTTATACCTCTTGCCATCCTATACTTCTATCGCCGAAAAACCGAAGGCTCCAATGCCAAGTTATACTTTATAACACCCCGAATTTTCATCGCATCATTCGTCATTGGCGTTGTCACCGGTGTTGATGATTTTCTCTATTCTTGGGGTGGTTCAAAACTTCCTGTGTCAACCTCTTCACTTCTTCTTGCTGCTCAACTTGCCTTTACTGCGATAGGTGCTTTCTTCATAGTGAAGCTGAAATTCACACCCTACTCTATCAATGCGGTGGTTCTGTTGACAGTTGGTGCTGTTTTATTAGGTGTTCGATCTAATGGTGATCGGCCAGAGGGTGTGACAAGTAAAGCCTATATTCTTGGTTTTATGATGACACTTTTGGCAGCAGCTTTATATGGAGTCATTTTGCCTTGTATTGAGTTGATTTACTTGAAGGCAAAACAAGCTATTACTGCTACATTGGTATTGGAGATTCAAATGGTCATGTGTTTTGCTGCTACTGTTTTTTGTACTATTGGAATGATCGCCAATAACGACTTTCAGGTATCCCCCCCCCCTAAACTCATCACTACCTATGCATCTTACTCCATGTTGCAGTTATCTTACAATATTCTTTTGTGGGTTTAAATTCAATGCATTCTCAAACTAAATTTTTTTAATCAAGTCATTTACAAGAAAATTACAGGTAAATTTTATCATATATTAGTAATTGATAACCTCATAAAAAGAACTTTACAGTTTAAGGGTAAATAATTTGAATTTTCATTATTAGTCCATTTTAGATAAAATGACACAATTATGCATTTGAAAGTATTTAACTTTAAACTTCTCGTTTTACCCTTAATAAGAAGTTTTTTATAACTATACAATATTATGCTAGTTTAAAATAACAAATTGAAAAAGTCTTAAAGACACAAATATTTTAAAATATGTTGAAGACCCAAGATTCAATAAAAAAACCTTAAATTTCAAGTCAAGACGCACGTCACATATATTGAAACCGAGATCGTAAAATATTTCTCATTTATTACCATTAGATCCCTAAGGCCTTCAAATGAGAAGTCTATTCAACTTCTCTTTAGGTGATGATCAATAGTCCATACAATTTCCCTCTTTAGGATTTCTTATATTCTTTTTTTCCCTCTTTTCATCTATTTTTTTTTTATTTCCCATAAAATTTTCTGATCTTAATGACAAATGAGAACAAAAGCGTGTAATAGAAAAGTAATGAAGGGACTAGGTCGAAACCCTAAATTATTCATATCCCACATATACGGATGAAGACTCATTTGTCATGGAATTCATTTTTTAAATTTGGAATATATCAATATCGTGGGTTTAGATTGATTAAGATATTTTGCGTACATGATGCGTTATATCAAAATTTGAATATGTCAAAAATATGTGAAAACTGGAACAGTATTGGATTCAAATATATTAACCTAAAAGATGATATATCATAGCTATACTTTCTCGGTTTTAATTTTGTTTTAGCTATATACTATCTTATTAACGAGCAAGGATTAAGATATTGATCAAAATTTGCAGGCAATATCAAAGGAGGCAAAGCAATTTAACCTCGGAGAAGCTAGATATTATACAGTGATAGTATGGACTACTATTATTTGGCAGTGCTTCTTTGTGGGTGTCATTGGAGTCATCTACTGCTCTTCTTCTCTAATGTCTGGGGTTATGATCGCAGTTCTACTTCCTGTTACTGAGGTATTAGCTGTAGTTTTCTTTAGGGAAAATTTTTCAGGTGAAAAGGGCCTCGCTCTTTTTCTTTCTCTTTGGGGTTTCGTCTCATACTTTTACGGAGAGTTTAGACAAACAAAGAAGCAGAAGAATAAAAGTCCAAAAACTGAGATGACAATGATGCATACCGAGTCTGTTTAATTTATTGAGTCTGTTTGATTTATTATTCACGGCTATACGGATAAAGAGTTTGTATATTTTTTTGTAGAAAATAATATACGTTATTTTTCTACAATTGGTACTTTTCGTTATGTTTGTGAAAGG
>NC_091059.1:6794437-7010368 GCF_000393655.2 Nicotiana sylvestris
AGACTCCCGACGCTAACCTCCACTTCATCCACCCCACCCCTATACGGTGTGTGACATCCTCGTCAATCTCCCCGATCCCCTGAATAACCGATCCAAGGTACTTGAAACTACCCCTCTTGGGAATGACTTGAGAGTCAAGCCTCACTTCAACTCCCGCTTCCGTCGGCTCAACTCCAAATTTGCACTCGAGGTATTCCGTCTTCGTCCTGCTCAACTTGAAACCTTTAGACTCAAGAGCATGTCTCCAAATCTCTAGCCTCTCGTTGACGCCGCCTCGTGTCTCGTCAATTAGAATAATGTCATCAGCAAATAGCATGCACCATGGCACCTCCCCTTGAATATGATGAGTCAGTGCATCCATCACCAGGGCAAATAGGAATGGGCTGAGCGCAAACCCTTGGTGCAACCCCGTAATAACTGGAAAGTGTTCAAAGTCTCCTCCTACTGTCCTAGCCCGAGTCTTAGCTCCATCATACATGTCTTTAATCACCCTAATATAGTCAACCGTAACCCCTTTATCCTCTAAGCAGCTCCATAAGACCTCCCTAGGAACCCTATCGTACGCTTTCTCCAGATCAATAAACACCATGTGGAGATCCTTCTTCCTATCCCTATACTGTTCCACCATCCTCCTAATAAGGTGGATAGCTTCTGTGGTAGATCACCCCGGCATGAACCCGAACTGGTTATCTGAAATACACACCGTCCTTCGCACTCTCATTTCTACCACTCTCTCCCAAACTTTCATGGTATGACTTAGTAATTTGATGCCCCTATACTTGTTACAGCTCTGTACATCACCTTTGTTCTTATACAACGGGACCATTGTACTCCACCTCCACTCTTCAGGCATCCTATCAGTCTTGAATATAACACTAAACAATGCAGTAAGCTATTCCAAGCTTGCTCTACCCACACACCTCCACAGTTCAACCGGAATTTCGTCTGGCCCGGTAGCTCTGCCCCTTCTTATCTTACGCATTGCCTCCATGACTTCATCGATCTCAATGTCCCTACAATTACTTAATTCATGGTGACTGTCGGCATTCCTCGATTCCCTAAGTATAATATCCTGATCCCCTTCTTCACTTAGAAGTTTATGAAAGTAGGTATGCCACCTCCTCTTAATCTGGTCATCTCCCATCAAAACTTTGTCGTCATCATCTTTTATGCACCTCACTTGGTCTAGATCCCGAGTTGTCCTCTCTCTCGCCTTAGCGAGTCGGAATAACTTCTTCTCCCCACCTTTGTTCCTTAGTTCCTCATACAGACGAGCAAAAGCTATCGTCTTAGCCTCCGTCACTGCCATCTTCGCCTCCTTCCTAGCTACCTTATACCTTTGACTGTTCTCTCTCTTCTCCTCCTCGTCAGTGCTCCCTACTACTCGCAGGTAAGCCGCCTTCTTTGCTTCCACTTTACCTTGGACAACTGCATTCCACCACCAATCCCCTTTGTGGCCACCATTGTGGCCCGTAGATATCCCTAACACCTCTCTCGCCGCCTTTCTTATACAGTCCGTCGTCGTCGACCACATTGTGTTTGCGTCCCCACTACTTCTCCAAGCTCCCATTGCCGCTAACCTTCCTTCCAACTCCTTAGATTTATCCTCAGTTAAGGCGCCCCACCTAATCCTGGGGCGTCCTTGTACTGACCTCTTCTTCCTCCTTATCCTAATACAAATGTCCATCACCAAAAGCCTATGCTGCGTCGAGAGGGTCTCACCTGGGATAACCTTGCAGTCCTCGCACAACCTCCTGTCGCATCTCCTGAGGAGGAGATAGTCAATCTGAGTCTTCGCTACCGAACTTTGGTAAGTAATCAAATGTTCATATTGCTTCATAAAACTCGAGTTCGCAATGACTAGATCGAAAGCCTTGGCAAAGTCCAACAGCGAAATGCCCCCTCCGTTCCGCTCCCCGAAACCAAAGCCGTCATGCACCTCATTGTACCCACCTGCAGATGACCCAATATGACCATTGAAATCTCCTTCTATGAATAACCTCTCAGAAGGCGGTATATTACGCACAATTTCATCCAACCCCTCCCAAAAGCGCCTCTTAATATCCTCATCCAAACCTGTTTGCGGTGCGTACGCGCTAATGACATTTAAAATACCCTCACCCACCACCAACTTAATAGTCATTAGTCTATCATTCACCCGCCTGACCTCTACCACGGACTCTCTAAGATGGCTATCTACCAGGATACCCACTCCATTATTACCCCTCAGGACACCAGAGTACCACAACTTATACCAATCCACGATTTTCGCCCTCGATCCGACCCACCTAGTCTCCTGGACACACGCTATATTAATCTTCCTCTTCTGCAGAATTTTCGCCAACTCTATGGATTTACTCGTTAGTGAACCTATGTTCCATGACCCGACTCTCACCCTATAGGCTCTCTTGCCCCCTCTACCTCCCCTTCTACCCGACCCACCACCTGACCCCAGCCCCACACTCTGCCCCACACTCTACCCCGTAATTAATGTTGTCTTAAAATTGCCAAGTGGCTTCATTTTAGTTTGCCACTTGGCTTAACCACAATGCATATTACTCTCCTTTTAATATAATATAGATAAATTATATTTGTCTAAAAATCTATTTATATTATGCCTTACAAATGCTAAGTGACATTTTCTCAATACGCGCTTAGCTTAATGTCATGCTTCACTACCCTCCTTTTAATATAATATAATATAGATAGCAGGATTTTTTTCTTATCTTATAAATAATGTATATTTTATATAAGATCTTATTTTACTACTTGAATATTTTTAATTTTGAAGTCAATAAATATTTAATATCTTAAGTAAATTTTAGTTTTATTTTATATTTTAACTTACTCCAAAGTATAAATAGCCATAGTTTATCTCAATTTACATCTTTCTATATTTTGTTATTTTTCTATTATAGTTTCTTAATTAATTTTCTACCTCTATATTTCTAGCTAATTTAGAAGAAAATCTATGAGTGGATCAATATATAGATATAAATATACATACAAATACAAATACAAATATAAATAATATATATATATATATATATATAGAGAGAGAGAGAGAGAGAGATAGAGAGAGAGAGAGAGATTAGATTTATCTAAGATATATTTAGATTATTATAAGATTCATTAATCTACTTCCCTTAATTATATTTTTATTTATAATTTCTATTAATTAATTTTGTCGTAAAATTACCAAGTGGCTTCATTTTAGCTTGCCACTTGGCTTAACCACAATGCATACTACTCTCCTTTTAATATAATAATATAGATTAATATCTTAAGAAAATTTTAGTTTTATTTTATATTTTAACTTACTCCAAAGTATAAATAATCATAGTTTATCTCAATTTACGTCTTTCTATATTTTTTTATTTTTTCTATTATAGTTTCTTAATTAATTTTCTGCCTCTATATTTCTAGCTAATTTAGAAGAAAATCTATGAGTGGATCAATATATATATATATATATATATATATATATATATATATATAGAGAGAGAGAGAGAGAGAGAGAGAGAGAGAGAGAGAGAGAGAGAGAGAGAGAGAGAGATTTATCTAAGATATATTTAAATTATTATAAAATTCATTAAACTACTTCCCTTAATTATATTTTTATTTATAATTTTTATTAATTAATGTTGTCTTAAAATTGCTAAGTGGCTTCATTTTAACTTGCCACTTGGCTTAACCACAATGCATACTACTCTCCTTTTAATATAATATAGATATAGATATTATAATATTAAAGTGCATTTCTTGTGAGATAATGATTATAAATTGGCAAGAAAATGATCATTATTTTGGTGTAACTCATGAAACCACTAATACCACTACCACTAATTACCCACTAAAAATTAAATTTTGTAACCACCAACCATATTCTACAATTTTATTATCCCACTATCTTATTATTTGTTTCATGAAAGAGATTCTATACCTATAAATAGTGGCATTTCTTCCTTGTGTTGTAGATAGGAAAATATTATGTTGTACATAAAAAAGATATGGTTGGTATTTTGAAAAAGAAAGTTAAGAGAAGGAAAAAAATCTAAGTCTCCAACTTATTCTCTACATAAGAGAAAATTATTTTTGTGGAAGGAAGATGTTCATTTTGGTGGAGCTTTGGACTCAACAACTTGTTCAGAGTTTGTTCGAGTCATACGACATTGTCGGGCTAGTGTATCCTGGAGGGGACAAGTCAAAAGTATTATTGCTGGACCGATGAAGATGCTACCGCAGTGGGCTTGAATCTCCTTAAAGAGAGCGAGATATCGACACCTCAACCTGAAGAATATTTAGTTAATTTTCTTCATCTTATTTGTCAACTGTAATTATTTGTAATTTCACCAACAGATACCATAAAAATAAATTGGTTTGAAACATTAGTCCTATAAATTGGTCTAACTTAAAAAATACTATAAAAAATTTTGCTGGATGGTGGGTTATAATGGGAAAAGAAGATTGCAAGCATTGGAGTAGGGTTGTGCATGGATCAGATCGGATCAGATTGAATTTAGTATTTCGGATTCGGAATTCGGATTTCGAATTCTAAAAAATGTAATCCGAATTCGATCCAAATTAATATCGGATCGAATCGAATTTTAAAGTTTGGATCGGATAATTTTCGGATTTCGGATCGGATTATTATGCCTCAAAGTTGCAAACTCATATGTATATTTACTTTGTAAAAGAGGCAATATTGTAAGAAAAATTCATGTTTTTACAATTATGAGAGTATTATGGTGCCAATATAGCTAAATCCAGTAATTGTAAAGGTAATAACTTGGAGGAAGATGTAAAGGAAGTGCTGACTCTCCGAAATTAAAGTTTAATATTTATACATGCCTTAATAATTTCGGATTTCGGATCGGATCGGGTTACAATTATACCAATCTGAATCCGATCCGAATATCCGAAATTTTAATAAACACAATCCGAAATTCGATCCAAATATCTGAAATCCGAAACTGAGCGGATCGATTCGGATTTCCGATATCCGATCCAAATGAACAACCCTACATTGGAGTGGCAACATATATAGATAGCTACGGTCATCTGCTTCAAGCCTTTGGCACCCCATTCAATTTGTTCGGAAGGTCACCATCGCTAAAGCACTAGCAATTCGTAAAGCATTGGAAAAAGCTATAAAGAATGGATGGGTAACATGTAATTAATAAAATACAATACAATACAATGGGTACCAACCATACTAACATGTAAAAGAGGGGGAAATTGTAATTAAGAATGTCGTAACAGCGACTTTATGTGATTTTTTGGTACTATGATAAGAGTAGTCCCCATTTTATTTTATTTAGACCAAATGGAGTAGTGTTATTTTGTGATGAATTAAAGAAAAAGGATGTACACATACAACGTGAGAAGAGGAAGTTATTTCTAGCTTCGATCGAGCTAGCCAGAAAGTTGGAAAAAAGATTTTAAGCTATGAGGTGCAGTGACATCAGGAGATCCATGCCATAATAGTTCAGCAGACTGTTTGTAGGTAGATTCTGAAGGATGACTAGAATCAAAAAATACATAATCCTTAGGGTTTTGGCAGAGTTGGTAGTCTTTCACTTTCCTTCTTCCCCCACAACTGTTAATTCCTCGAAAGGGTCCTGTACCACAACATGCCATCTTTGATTCTTCAAAACCTACAAAGATATGAAAGGAAGAATTAATACAAATAGCCGCTAACCCAACCGTTTAAACAAAAAAATAGTCGATGAATGCATAATAGATGTATAATCCTTGTATAATATGTGTATAATTTATGTATATTGACTAGAAAAAATAAACAGGAATCCGACTGGCTATTTGTGTAAAGATCCTAATTAAAATAGTTCATATTGAATAAGAAATTCAAAAATAGCCAGATTTACAAGCGGTTATTCAAAAATAGCCACAGTTTCAAAAGTCATCGAAATTTAGCCACTTTTCATGTAAAGAGAAATCTGAATGAAAACACTGTTCAAAATCCGAAAAATACTCCAGCATAATACACTGGAGTTCTAGTATACTTTGCTGGAACTCCAGTATATTATACTGGACTTCCAACAAAGTAAACTGGAACTCTAGTATATTATACTGGACCGGTTTCTGTTGCAGCAAAATAGTAGCTATTTTTCAATGACTTGGCAAACGCTGGCTATTTTTGAATGACCAGTCCGAAAACTGGCTAGCCCGTGCTATTTTGACTGATAATTGCTGCCATGTGACCAGGAGGTCACGGGTTCGAGCAGTGAAAATAGCCTCTTACAGAAGTGCAGGGTAAGGCTGCGTCGTGCAAACAATAGACCCTTGTGGTCTCGCCCTTTTTCGGATCCAGCGCATTGCGGGAGTTTAGCACATCGGGCTGCCCTCATATTAAATAATGATAATTATGTAAATCAGTTCGAGTTTTCTTGTAAGTGAAAAATAGAACTTACCATATTTAGAAGGGTTGTTAATCCTTTGATCAACTACTTTATAGAGATCAAACAATGTATACGTAAATCCTTTTAGTTCCTTTTGTAATTGCTTGAGTCTTGTCGGAAGAATTGAATTGTGCAATTTCAGCAGCACATTCAGTTCTTCAAAGCAGTCATCTGTCTTATTTTGCTGAAGGACAAAAGCCCTAGCACTTGGAAAACAGCCTAAGGGAACCGACGTAAATATGGCAAATTTTCTCCCTCCTCTCTTGTAAACTTCCTGTCGCAGTAATTTTAAAAAGATAAAATGAGATATTAGTGTAAATGATTCTTGGGAGTAAAATGGATACAACTCTAAGTAAAATGAAAGATATTGTGTAAATTATCTAAAACTCAGTTTCACACCCACTCTAAGCAGAAGCGGTCACATGATTTGAAGGTTGTGGGCACATGAGTGGATTGTTCAACCAATGCCCCCATCGAGCTTTGATCTCAAGATTTTTAACTTATATACATGTATATATTTAGAATTTTTGTTGCAGTTAACAGGGTTAGTTATACTCTACTCCAAACATAGGTCCGGCTCTGACTCTAAGAGCCCGTTTGGACATAAGAATTTTTTACTTTTTTTCAAAAATATTTCACTTTTTTTTCGAAGTTAGTGTTTGGCCATAATATTTTTAATTTTCACTTGAATATGAATTTTGGAATTTTTCGAAAATTTAAAAAATTCCAAAAAGTTATTTTTCAAAATTTTCACGCAGACCACTCACAAGAATTCAAAAATAACCCAAAATTATATTCATGTCCAAATACATAACTAATTTTCAAATACCATTTTTACTTAAAAAAAAATTTAACTTTTTTTTTTTTTTTGGAATTTTACCATTCTTATGTCCAAACGACCACTAAGTAAGACAGATGATATTATGTAAATTGTCTTTCCGAAATATCAAGAAATAAGTAGTTAAAATAGTAAAAGGTATCCAAATTCGTTGAGATAATTTCTGGTGAAATTAAGAATTTCATTACCTTTAAAACGGATGTTAAATTTCCCAGTACCATATTTGCAAATTCTTGCTTAGGATATGGAAATTGATTAGGACTCTTGCGGAAAGGTTGACCATAATCAATTGATCCTATGCTAATCATGTATACAGCATTTGAGATGAGTTTTTTGGACTGTTTTGCCCCCAGCTTCTTCTTCAACTTTTTCACCACCTTCTTGAAATATCTCAACTGCGTTTTAAGATCTATACACTACAAGAAAACACGAAATTAGGACGATTTTAGTTGGGAAGTTGAGATCCTGAGCTAATATATCTATTCAGTAAATTTCTTTATACATATACAGGGCTTCAATTGAACTCATTGGCTATACTGGATCTGCAACTGATAGTCATTCAGCTATGTGTTCATTAACCAAAATTGTCATTCCTTTTTTTGTTAAATAAAAATCATTTTACTTTGCTCCACTTGTCACAAAAATAACTTTGACTAGTTTTTATTTATTTATAAAAAACCCAACCTGAAATGTGAGAGAATATGACAAAAATGGCCCTTACATTAGGGGGTAAGTTCAAAAGGGGGGGCTTAAATATAACAAAGTATAATTGGGTACTTTTAGCGTTCGTCAGGTATTTAACAAACAATAATTATATTGTTATTCTAATGGAAACTGTGAAAAAAAAGAGAGAGATTGAAATATATAATCACAATAAGAAGTGTATTTTTTGTTTGGCTTATTGCAAGATCTGATGTAGCTTTTTGAGGTGCAATCTCTGCTATTTTAAAATCTATTTCTTGTGTCTTGTGATATTTTGATTTTATGACTTTTGCATTTGACAAGTCCATTCCATGAAATTATTTAGTCTAACTTGCAATTACGTATCGGATAACTGAATTTTAATTTTTATAATCAATCATGTGGCCTGAAAATGTGAAATTCATATATCATCAGAGTTAACTCATTTTCAAGGTAAATGTAGGTTAGTGATATTAAAGTCGAGTGTGATAATTGATTAATTTGCGCTTATTCAGTGGTTCGACTTTCGAATAAATTATTATTATTTTTTCATTTTTTAAAGGATCAAATACTAACTGTTTAATTTAGTGTAGAAGGAGCGTGATCTGCTTATATTGTAAGAGGAGGATAAAAAGCTAAAATATGTCGTTGTGGTTTTTTCATTTTTTTTCCTTCATTTTTTTTTGTTTTTAAAACTTGTTTCACACTAATAATTTGTTTTTGTTGGGGTTTTAAGCATTAATGAAGGTGAATGGGAAATGGAGGGAAATGAAATTTTTTGAGTGAAATTATAAGTTCCCCCTTGGCAAAGGGACATTGTCCCATATTGGAAGAGGAATAAGTTTTTAATGGGTCTATAAGCAATTGCTCTTCTTCTAGCTTTTAAAGAGTTGAGAAGAAGGCAAGCCTCGCGTCGTTGTCGCTCGCTCGGCTTCGATCAAACGATTAATTGATTAATTTTTTGGACAATTAAATCCAAGAATATTAATATTAAAATCCAACCGTTTCCAATTTTTCGTTCTCTGTTTTTGTAACAGAAAATTAACTACCCTCTTCAATTTTCCTTCTTTATTGTTGAGTAAATAACCATTTATGTTATGACACTTATGCTGTGGCCGTTTTGCATAAACAACCACTCTAAAGAGTTGCACCTCTTCAGATTTCAGCCCAACTTTGGCTATAAATACAAGTCTATTCTAACAGAATTTTCATACGACTTTCTGAGTTTCTCCTCCTTCTTCTGCGTTGTTTTAACTTAAAAAAAAGCAACAGTAAGTGTGATTTGCTACCGAACTTTGTGTTCGCTGAAATATTGGGGTTTGAAGTACCACCACACCAGTGTGTAATTCGTTCTAGCCTGGGAGGAAATAATCTATATCCTCGGGTACTATGAGGGGATTAAATTCCTTAAGGAAACACTATGAATTCAGTAGGCTCGGATTAACTTTTGTTTCGTTTATATTTCTGTTATTTTATTTTCTCCAGAATTATTTTACAAATATAATTTACTAACAATTTTTAGTAATGACTTAAGTTATTGATATTTCTAGTTAAATATTTTTAGTTTTCATCATATATAATAAGCATATATAGTTTGTTAAATATTCAACAAAAATAAAAACGCTCACTTTTGACAATGTTAGAGGATCAAAATATTAAGAAATATATTTAAGGGCCCATTTTTAACCTACTCCCTAATATAAGAATCATCTTTTCATTTTCTCAACACATTTTAGGTGGATTTTTTAATAAAAAATAGGTCAAACTTATTTTTAAAATAAGTGACTTTTTATGTAACAAAAGAAAGAATAGTAATTTTTTAGGTAATAATTGGATGACCATCCGTAAAATTTACTCAATTTTGGAAGATGAAAACTTGTTTTATCCATGTTTTGTTAAATTGTATTGTGTAGGGATGTTTCATATAATTCAAGTCGTCGTAAGTAGTCGATACTAAATTGTAGAGTAGTAGTTATTTAAGAAAAATGATATCTTTCTCTGATCAGACAAAAGCTAAACCTAATTATCAGAGTTTAAGAAAAATAAAAATCTGCTGTAAAGAAGATTACTTACAAGACCTTGGTTGGTTTCAACTAAACATCCACATATGCTTGAAGCAAAGTTCACTCCATGAACAAATCCTTTCCTCTCAATTTCAAAATAAGATGGTATGAGTGGCAACTTAGCATATTCCGCTGCAAACAACAATTGACCAAATTAAGTCGTAAACAACCTCTCCATCGTCACAAGGCAGGGGTAAGGTCTGCGCACACACTACCCTTCTTAGATCCTACGATGTAAGATAATACTGGGTATGTTGTTGATGTTGTAAGTCGTACAGTTAGATCATGATATCAATAACAACAATAACTACCCAGTAAAATCATACAAAATGGGGTCTGGGGAAGGTAATGTGTACACAGACCTTACCCGTACCCCGATAGGGCAAATAGGCTGTTTCCGATAGACCTCGATCGGCTCAGAAAGACGGATTAGATCATGATATCGTACCTACAAATTAAAGTATAAGATAGTATCTAGTTGGTGAAAATCATGATATGGTACCTATAAAATCAGAGATGAGACGACCATCACAAGGTCTACCAGTAGGGTACTTGAAATATGATTCACCATAAGGCCACCAATTTGATTGGAAGTCAAGAGTAGTGTTGATGTAGTTATTATTCCCAGGATCCACTGTTGAATCGCCAAACACAAAGAGGGCAGTTTTATCTTGTCTTGTAGTATTGTTGTCAACGCAGTCAATTTGGCTGATGGTTAAGATAAATGTTACGAAGATGAAGATGAAGCCATGAAAGAAGATTGAGTTGAAGGCCATTGGAGAAGTTGTAAAAGATGCTATTCATGTTTGTGTTTTATAATTCCTAGTTGGCTTAGAAATGGTCATCATGAATTATTGCTTGAGAAATAGTTAACATATTATCTCAGTTTCTATGTTATTTAGTATTTATATTGGGGTCTGATTGAATTTAGATTAGCATCGGAAAGTGGGGTAAAACGCTCTTTAATAAAGACGATTTTATACTTATGGACTTAATGATCCCAAATCAACCACGTTAAAACGAAGAAATACTTATCACACCATCACAATTTCTATCGGCGGCCAAAGAGTTCTTTTTTAAAAATAGTTTTGTTGGCAATGAGTTGTCATGGGAAACCGACTGAAGTAATTAAATCTATTTAACATGTTGCCTTCTTTAAAAGGTCAACCCTAATACTAGTCTTTTCTCCGTCCATTCTTTCAAGCGTCAACCATAATACTGGTTCTTCTCTTTTCTTTTTAATTACAAAAAAAGGTATTTAATTAATCGGAGCTAGAGTAGAGAATGTTAGAGAAATAACAGAATATGGGACGAAATAATTAGGCCTTAAGAAATTTAAGCCTCCCAATTTTGTCGATGCAGGGATTATGGCAAAATTCCTCCAGGATTCTACAAAGTTTCTGAAATCCGAGTTTCAGCAATTAACTCGAATTTTCCACAAGAATAAAATAGTTGTGAGTTGTAGAAAATAAGTAGAAAAGAAGGAGATGAAAGTTGCAGATGATTTCGTTTTGGAGATGAAATAGATATTTATAATATCTATAGGAGTCTGTTGAAATTAACAGACTCATCTCTTCATAACACGCACCTTTTAAAACCAATGGTCACCTTCTTTTGAATTTTAAAAAAAATATTAAAATATTTTTCTGAAATTAAAAGGCTAAAACGTTTTTAGTTAATCAAATAATGTGTGACTAAAATATTAATTCATGCTACTTAATTGGCCCAAAGCCCAATTTCTCCAAGTGCTCAATCTTGACTATTAATAATATAGTCAAATTCTAATTTTCCTCGAAAACACCCTTAAAATATTCAAACTATATAGGACAAAAAAGTGCTTTTAAACATCTCTTCCTTTCTTTCTTTTTCTAATGAGGGACAAAACAACCTCTTCTTAAATACTCCCATCAAACACTAACTAATCTAACAATGCCCCACTTAGTTAGTGATTGATGTTATTTATGAGATTCATGCATATAGTAGGTACCTTTCGATTTAAACCTACTACTTGTATAAACTATTCAAGACCTTGCCAAAATTAATAGTTAGGGTAAGTTCTATTAAATCACAATTCCTAGACTACAAGACGGAAAAGCTTTATACACATAAATCGTAGCAACTCGACAACTTGTTCACCGTGAGTTTTAGCACCCAATTATGGCTTTGTGCTACTTCCTGAATTCATAAACACTTATCAAGTTTTGTGTTTCAAACTTTGATTGAAGCACCACTTCTTGTGTTTACATAGATGAAGATTTAACCAAGGACTTCTTTAGTTCCTAAATCGAATTTTGCTTCTTCATTAAGAGTATTTTTATACTCATCCTTCTTTTGTAGGTACTAATTTCCAGTACCTGCAATCCATCACAACTATAACTTGTTATTACCTTTTAAACCTTTAATATTGTTAAACAGTAAGAAAGTTAAGGCTCCCGTTACTAGTGACAAATTTAAATTACCTTAGAACCATAGCACTTGTTGTGCTCATTATCATATCCCTTGCGAGTCCTTTAGTGAATGGTTCAGCAAGGTTGTCTTTAGACTTGATGTACACAACAGTAATAATTCCATCCGAAATTAATTGCCTTATGTACTTATGTCTTAAAGCAATATGTCTAGATTTTCCATTGTATATTTTGCTAAATGCCTTAGACATAGTTGCTTCAATATCACAGTGCAAGAGAACAACTGGTATTGGTTGTGGCCACAACTTTATATCTAACAATAGATTTCTTAGCCATTCTGCCTCTCTTCCTACAACTGCTAAAGCAATAAACTCAGATTCCATTGTGGAATGAGTAATACACGTCTGTTTCTTAGAAGCCCATGAAATTGCTCCTCCACCTAAAGTGAATATCAACCCAGACGTTGACTTTTTATCACCAACACTAGTTATCCAACTAGCATCACAATATCCTTCTAACACTGAAGAAAATATATTATAATACAAGGCAAATTTTTTTGTCCTTTTTAGATAACTAAGTACCCTCACTATACCTTTCCAGTGATCACCACTTGGATTGTGAGTATATCTTGACAATTTACAAACCGCAAAAGCAATATCTGGCCTAGTACAGTGCATAGCATACATTAAACTACCAATTGCACTAGCATAGTCTAATTGACTAACAGATCTTCCGGGGTTCTCAACCATCTTGCTAGAAGCATCAAATGGAGTATTAAATTCTTTAATACCCAAATGATTAAATTTGGAAAGAACCTTTTCAATATAGTGAGACTGACATAAGGCAAAACCCCCACTATGTCTTTTGACTTTAACACCTAAAATAGTATGAACTTCCCAAATTTTTCATTTTAAATTGAGAAGTTAAATACTTCTTAGTTTCATTTATGCCTTGCATGTTAGTTCCTATGATTAGCATGTCATCAACATAAAGACATACTATCACTCCAAAGTCTTTTGTGTATTTGGAATAAATGCATTTATCTGCTCCGTTATGTTTAAAACCATTTGATATATAACACTATCAAATTTTTCATACCATTATTTTGGAGCTTGTTTTAATCCATACAAGGACTTAACTAATTTACAAACTTTCTTCTCATTTCCAGGAAGCACAAACCCTTCGGGCTGCTCCATATAAACTTCTTCATCAAGATCACCATTTAAGAATGCCGTCTTAACATCCATTTGATGGACATTTAGATTATATATTGATGCCAAAGCAAATAATACTCTTATTTAGGTAATCCTGACCACAGGAGCATATGTGTCAAAATAATCTACTCCTGCCTTTTGTCTAAATCCCTTGGCTACTAGTCTAGCTTTAAATGTTTGTAGAGAACCATCAGTATTGTATTTTCTTCTAAAAACTCATTTACACCCAATAGGTTTAGTATTAGAAGGTAAATCTGCTAATACCCATGTACCATTTGATAAAAGAGAATTCATTTCATCATTTACAGCTTCTTTCCAGAAAGAAGAATCCTGCGAAGCTATAGCCTCACTATAGGTTTTAGGATCCTCTTCTAAATTTAAAATAATGGGTAGTTTATTTAATACTTCATCTCTACTTCCTTCTACCAAAAAGACTAGTGCTTGAGAAGAAATAAAATCAGAACCTACATTTTTTTCTAACTCTTTGACTTTTTCTTAGTTCTACAGGAGATTCAATTGCCTTTCTTTTATTGTTAGAAGAAGAACTAGGTTAAACAATTTAAGCCTCCCAATTTCGTTGCTGCAGGGATTATGGCAGAATTTCTCCAGAATTATACAAAGCCTCTGAAATCCGAGTTTTCGCAATTAACTCGAATTTTTCACAAGAACAAAATAGCTGTGAATTATAGAAAATCAGTAGAAGAGAAAGAGATGAAAGTTTCAGATGATTTCGTTTTGGAGATGAAATAGGCATTTATAATACCTCTAAGAGTCTGTTGGAATTAACAAACTAATCTCTTCATAACAAGCACCTTTTAAAACCAATAGTCACCTTCTTTTGAATTTTAAAAAAAATATTAAAATATTTTTCTGAAATTAAAAGTTTAAAACGTTTTTAATTAATCAAATAATGGGTGACTAAAATATTAATTCGGGCTACTTAATTGGCCCAAAGCCCAATTTCCCCAAGTGCCCAATCTTGACTATTAATAATATAGTCAAATTCCAATTTTCCTCCAAAACACCCTCAAATATTCAAACTATATAAGACAAAGAAGTGCTTTTAAACACCTCTTCCTTTCTTTCTTTTTCCAATGAGAGACAAAACAACCTCTTCTCAAATACTCCCATCAAACACTAACTAATCTAATAGAGAATGTCCAGTAAAATTAACTCAATGCATGAATGTATTGTCACGACCCATTTTCTGAACAAGTTGTGACCGACACCCAGTCACTAAACTTGACCAAGCGAACCATCTGCGCTTATCAAATCTATTATAACTTCAAACTTTTTATGCAACAAGGCAATGCTTTAACTAAATACTTTCAATTAAATTAAATATCTAAAATAAAACAACTCCAAAACTTTATCGTAGTAACATCTGAAATACTGCTAAGTTATTACCAAAAACATCTGAATCTTAACCCATCGACTGTGTCTATGAAGCCTCTACTGATAAACTGATGCACTGCTCAGGACATAAGTTTGCATGGCTGGTTCTCTAAGTAAACAAAGAAATAGCTAAATAAAGATGACTCAAAGGAATATTCCACGAACAAAAGCTGAGCTCACCAGTAACACTGAAGAGAGATAAGTCCTAACCTGTAGCTGGCTCGCCTGCGAAATCGGTTCCTACGTTGTACCATAGACCAACATAGGTTCCCAAAAGAGAACGTCAGTACCATCCATTGTACTCAGTGAGTTTCAACGACAAGGGACGAGACTTTAATAAAATATAAATTACGAGCAAAGATTCTAAATGCATGGAAAACATAAAGTTTCTAAGAACAATTCTAAAATAATTGCATAACAGTAGTTTATGAATATTCTACAGAAATTCTTTTTTTTTTCCTTATAAAAAAATACTTCACTTTATACTTCGAGAGTTCCAACTATCATGACTTAATTCTGTCTCAGTCACCGTGTGATCGGCATGGGTTAGATCCCAACCTGATCGAATAGGCCCAATCCACGAGGTGCCACTCACTTCATGGTTCTCAGTTGTCACGACTTGTTTTTTATTATAGGTCGTGATGGCGCCCAACACCGTTATTGGGCAAGCCAACACTGATGAAACTAATGGTTTTCTGTTTAAATAAATTACTAAGTAGATAACATGTCCTCACTTGTTAAAAGATTTAGAAATTTACAAACGTAACATAATTAAACGGAAGCAAGTGAGTACAAATCAAAATCATGTAAACGAATCCAAAATCATAAGTCTACTAGTGTATGTTCCAAGACCTGGTGTCACAAGTATGTGGGCATTCTAGTAGAATATACAAAAGAATACTAGTCTACTGCATGAAAGGAAACAGACAGAAAGACATAACATAAAGAAGACTTCAGCTGCTGCAGAACGGCTCAGAAGGCAGCTCATCGTGAAGTCTCGAAATGGGGATCAAATCTGCGCGCCAGACTAGTGACCAGATGCACCTGCCTCAAATCATGTACAATTAAGTGCAGAAGTGTAGCGTGAGTACATAAAAATATATACCCAGTAAGTATCTAATCTAACCTCAAAGAAGTAGTGACGAGGGGTCGACTCCGACACTTACTAAGGTAAAAAAATATAATAATATGAAATTCTAATTAAGCATGATATATAGAGATAATAATAAAACTCAGAACAAGAAATAACTAAACAATTCTTTCATCATATTTAATAACTGAAACATTTCCTTCACTTAAAACAAATGATCTCTCAAACAATGAATTTATACAAGTTATAAAAAGGACTTCTAGCTCTATTATATCACACGAATTCCACCGAGGACGTTCGGCCCGATCCAATATAAATGTAAACTGTGCACTGCCGGGGGGCGAACGGCCCGAACCATAGATGCATCTAATTACCCCGCTCGCGAATCATACATGTGACTCGGTCAAATATAAATTTATCAATAAATCATAATCCTTTCTTGATTCTTTTCAAAATAAAGACAATTCAACTTGAAGCTTTTAAATCCTTGAAAATCCTCAATTTAATTCCATTTGTTACAATTAACAAATATAATCAAATAACGGTGTCCACATAGCATGATGTAAACCTAAAACTACCCGGACATAAACAAGAATTGTAGCATTATACAGACTATCGTCACCTCATGCGTACGTGCCCCCCCCCCCACAAATAACAACACATATTAATTAAGTTCACCTATGGGGTAAATTCCTTCTAACAAGGTTAGAAAAGAGACTTACCTCGTCTCAAAGCCTACTTCCGAACTCAAGAATGTGCTCAAACCCTCAAATTGGAGCCGAACAATCTAGAACTATTCAAATAGTATAAAAACTAATCAATATATGTTCAAAAGTTTATATTCTAACCATTTAAGTGATTACCTAACCCTAAATGTAAGGTTTCTAAAATTCTCCCACAGGCCCACATGCTCGGATTCCGGAAATTTTCGAATAAAGTTATCACCCATAATATTAGGAACATAAATATATAATTTCCACTAAGTTTCATAATCATTTTCGTGGTAAAATCTCATTTTTATCAAAACCATAAGGTTTTCACCTAAACCCATGATTTCTACCAATTTACATGTTATAATCTACTCATAAACCATGTATTTAACTCACATTGTGTAAAAATTACTTACCTCAAAGTGTTAGGTAAAATCCCCTCTCTAAGAGCTCCAAGAATCGCCCCAAAATGACATAAATGAGCTCAAAATGAGTTTCCGCTTCTGCGGTCCCGCTTCTGTGGAGGATGGGCCGCACCTGCGGAAACTGGGCTGCCCTTCCTTGGCCACTTTTGCGAGGCTTGTCTCGCACCTGCGGCTGGCCAAGTGCAGGTACGATTATGACAGATCTGGGGAACTTCAGCTCTTGCTCCAAGTTTTCAACTTGGTCCAAGCCTCGTCCAATTGACATTCGGGTCCCCGCTCGAACATACTAACAAGTTTGGAAACATAAAACAGACTCGCTCAAACTCTTGGAATGACCGAAACAATATTAAAACTAAGAATCGCACCACAAAACCAATTGAACCAAACTTAAGAACTTCAAATTCTTCAATTCACTTCCAATGCGCCGAAATGTACTTAAACTACTCGGAATGCCACCAAATTTTGTGTGCAAGTCTTAAATGAATATAGGGAACTATTTTCGGTCTTGGAATTCTGTTTTGGCCTCGATATCACCAAAACCCGCTCCAAACAAAATTTAAAGAACTTCTAAAATCTTCAAGAACCAACTTTCACTATTAGGTGTCAAAAAGCTCCCCGGTCATCCAAGACCCTATCCAAACATACGCTCAAGTCCGAAATTATTATAAGCACCTATTGGAACCGTTGAATCCCGATTCCGACATCGTTTACTCAAAATATTGACCGAAGTCAGACTTGGCCTTTTAAGCCAACCTTAAGGAACCAAGTGTTCCATTTTCAACCTGAACTCTTTCAAATCACGAACTAACCATCCCCGCAAGTCATAATCAGTAAAAGCAAGTACAAGAAGTCTTATTTAGGGGAACGAGATCCTAGAAATAAAAATGACAGGTCGGGTTGTTACATTCTTCACCTCTTAAACAAACGTTCGTCCTCGAACGGGTTAAGATTCATACCTGAAGTGTTGAATAAGTGTGGATATCTTCTCCGCATGTCCTCCTCGTACTCCCAGGTCCCCTCCTCAACTAGTTGGCCCCTCTACTAGACCTTTACCGCGAAAATCCTCTTGGATATCAACTAGCGATCCTGTCTAGCAACAATGGCAACTGGATCCTCCTCATAACACAAGCTCTCATCTAGCTGAATAGTGCTGAAGTCTAACACACATGATAAGTTGACGTGATACCTCTAGAGCATAGACACGTGAAAAAATGGATTAACCCCTGATAGGCTGGGAGGTAAAGCAAGCTCATAAGAACCTCTCCAACTCGCCTCAACACCTTAAATAGGCCTATAAACTTGGATCTCAACTTGCCTTTCTTCCCAAATCTCATAATGCCCTTAATCGGTGAGACTTTCAAGAGAACCTTCTCGCCTACCATAAATGATACATCACGTGCCTTCTGATCTATGTAACTCTTATGTTTGGACTGTGTTGTGCGAAATTGCTCCTGCATCAACTTTACCTTTTCCAAGGCATCCTTTACCAAATTAGTACCATATAACTTAGCCTCACCAGGCTCAAACCACCCTATGGGAGAACGACATCACCGACCATATAAAGCCTCAAATGGAGCCATCTCGATGCTGGACTGACAACTGTTGTTGTAAGCAAACTCGGTCAAAGGCAAGAACTGATCCCACTGCCCCCAAAGTCAATCACACATGCCCTGAGCATGTCCTCCAAGATTTGAACTATCCGCTCTGACTGCCCGTTGGTCTATGGGTAAAATGCAGTGTTGAGCTCTATAGGGGTCCCCAACTCACTCTGAATGGCTCTCCAGAAATGCAAAGTGAACTGAGGGCCTCTATCTGATATGACGGAAATAGGTATCCCGTGCAATCGAATTATCTCCCGAATATAAATCTGGGCCAACCTCTTTGAAGTATAAGTAGTCACAACTGGAATGAAGTGTACCGACTTGGTCAAACTGTCGACAATGACCCAAACTGCATCAAACTTTCGCAAGGTCTGCGACAACCCAACTATGAAGTCCAATAGTAATGCGCTCCCATTTCTACTCTAATATAGTCATCTGTTGGAGTATGCCACCTGGCCTCTGGTGCTCATACTTAACCTGCTGGCAATTTAGGCACATAGCTACATACTCAACTATGTCTTTCTTCATCCGTCGCCATCAATAATGTTGTCTCAGGTCACGATACATCTTCGTAGTACCTGGATGAGTGAAATACCGAGAACTGTGTGCCTCCTCTAGAATTTTTCCTCTCAAGCCATCGACATTAGGAACACATCGACGACCCTAGAGTCGTAGAACACCATCCTCGCCGATAGAAACCTCATTGGAACTACCCTGTAGTACTGTCTCTCTAAGAACTGCCAAGTGCAGATCATCAAACTATCCAGCCTTGATCTTCTCCAATAGTGAAGGCTGAGCAACAACACATGCGAGAAATCGGTTGGGCTCCGAAATATTCAACCTCACAAGTCTGTTAGCTAAGGATTAAATGTCCAAGGCTAGTGGCCTCTCCTCTTCCGAAATGAATGCCAAGCTACCCATGCTCTCTGCCTTTTTGCTCAAGGCATCCGCGACTACATTTGCCTTGCCCGGATGGTAAAGATTAGTGATATCATAATTCTTCAATAACTCGAGCCATCTGCGCTGCCTCAAATTGAGATCCTTTTTCTTGAACAAATGTTGTAAGTTGCATGATCGGTGTAAACCTCACATGACACCCCATAAAGATAATGCCTCCAGATCTTAAGAGCATGAATAATCGCGGCTAAATCTAGATCGTGCACAGGGTAATTCTTCTCATGGATCTTCAACTGACGCGAAACATATGCAATAACTCGCCCCTCCTACATCAATACACAACCCAAGCAAATGCGTGAAGCATCGCAATACCCCATATACATCCCTAAACCAGAAGGCAACACTAGAATCGGTACTGTAGTCAAAGCTGTCTTGAGCTTCTGAAAGCTGGCCTCACAATCATCGGACTAATGGAATGGAGCACCCTTTTGAGTCAATCTAGTCAGAGGTGCTGCAATGGATGAAAAATCCTACACAAAAGAGCGATAATAACCTGCTAACCCTAGGAAACTCCTAATCTCAGTCACCAAAGTAGGATGAGGCCAACTCTGAACTGCCTCAATCTTCTTGGGATCCACCTTAATACCCTCTCCTGATACGACATGCCCCAAGAATGCCACAGACTCTAGCCAAAACTCACACTTGGAGATCTCAGCATATAGCTTTTTTCCCTCAATGTCTGAAGCACCACTCTTAAATGCTGCTCGTGCTCCTCCATGCTACGTGAGTAAATCAAGATGTCATCAACGAAGACAATAACAAAGGAATCAATATAAGTCTTGAACACCCTGTTCATCAAATCCATAAATGCTGCTGGGGCATTAGTCAAGCCAAAGTACATCACCAGAAACTCATAATGGCCATATCTAGTACGGAAAGTAGTCTTCGGAACATCCGAGTCCCGAATCGTTAACTGATGGTACCCTGACCTCAAGTCAATCTTACAGAACACCCTAGCACCCTACAACTGGTCAAACAAATCATCAATACGCAGCAACAGGTACTTGTTCTTAATGGTAACTTTGTTCAACTAGCGGTAATCAATGCACATCCGCATAGTCCCATTTTTTTCTTCACAAATAACACAAGTGCACCCCAAAGTGATACACTTGGTCTCACGAACCCCTTTGCTAACAACCCCTCAAGCTGCTCCTTCAACTCCTTCAACTCTTCGGAGCCATACGGTACGGTGGGATAGATATGGGCTGGGTACCTAGAGCTAAATCAATACAGAAATCAATATCATGATCTGGTGGCATAACTGGAAGTTCAGAAGGAAACACATCGGCAAACTCTAGACTACTAGCACTAAATTAATCGTCAAAAACTCTGCGATGGTGTCCCGAACATAAGCTAGATAAGCCAAACAACCCTTCTCGACCATATGTCGAGCCTTCAAAAAGAGATGGCCGGACTAGCTGTACTAACAGAGGAACCCTTCCACTCCAATCTCGGCAACTCTGGCATCGCTAAAGTAACAGTATTGGCATGACAATCAAGGATGAAGTGATATAGGTATAACCAATCCATGACTAGGATGACCTCAAAGTCGGTCATATCAAGTAACAGAAGGTTTGCTATAGTCTCGTAGCCACGAAATTTGACCATACAGGACCAATAGCTCTGATCCACAACTACAGAGTCGCCCATTGAAGTGCACATAACAAGAGTACCCAAGGACTCATGAGGAATATCCAGGAAATGAGCAAAAAAAGATGATACATATGAATAGGTAGATCCTGGATTAAATAACACCGAAGCATCCCTACCGCAAATAGAAATAATACATGTGATCACGGCATTTGCGGCCACTGCATTTGTTCTGGCCGGAAAAACATAAAATCTAGCTAGAGTGCCGACTGGCTGGCCTCCACCTGGCTGAACAATAGCTGGATGACCTCCCCCTGCCTGGCCTCCACCTCTAGGACGGCCCCTACCAACCTGGCCCCCATCCCTAGGTGGTTGGATGGTTGGTGCTGCAATCATGGGATGATGACCCTGTTGTACTGCCTTGCACCGAAGTCTGGGACAGGTTCTCTTCATGTGACCTGGATCTCTAAACTCATAACAACCTCTCGGTACCATAGACTGCTACCCTAAAGTCTGACCCTGATAGCCTAAATACCCACTAGAAGAACCCTGAATGGCTGGTGGGCGGTATGAACTCTCTGCCATGATACTGAACATACCAACAAGTTTGGAGTCATAAAACGGAATCGCTCGAACTCTCGGAACGCCTGAAACAATATTAAAACTAAGAATCACACCCCAAAACCAATTGAATCAAACTTAAGAACTTCAAGTTCTTCAATTCACTTCTGATGCACCGAAACGTACTTAAACTACTCAGAATGATACCAAATTTTTTGTTCGAGTCTTAAATGACATTATAGAACTATTCCCGATCTGGGAATTTTATTTTGGCCGTGATATCACCGAAACCCGCTCCAAACCAAATTTAAAGAACTTCTATAATCTTCAAGAACCAAATTTCACTAGTAGGTACCAAAATGCTCCCGATTCATCACAGACCCGATCCGAACATACGCTCAAGCCTGAAATTATCATACGAATCTATTAGAACCATTGAATCCTGATTCTGAGGTCGTTTACTCAAAATATTGACCGAAGTCAAACTTGGCCTTTTAAGCCAACCTTAAGGACCAAATGTTTCGATTTCAACCCGAACTCTTTCAAATCCCGAACTAACCATCCTTGCAAGTCATAAATCAGTAAAAGAAGGTACTAGAAGTCTTATTTAAGGGAACAGGATCCTAGAAAGCAAAATGAACGGTCGGGTCGTTACATCAGCGCTCATGTGTCATATCTTAGATGGATAGGTAAATTCTCACCAACGAGGGGTTTTGTTCTCCCTACTTTGAGACAAATAGTTGTGCTCCCCACTTTGGCACAAGTAGTTTCAGGAAGTCAACGCCTTGATCAAAACCCTCGTCCTGGACGATGACCCCTTCTCAGAATAGAGGATACTCCCAAAAATCGTTTCTTTCTAAAACTTCTTCTTGTGACTTTTCAAGCCTAAATCTTTTCTGGAACATCCTATACATACTCATACTGGTATCTTTAAATGTAAAGCATGACATAAGAATGAAATAAATATTCAAAAGTATTTCTAAAGATTCTTGCTTCTTCATGAATTTTGAACATGAAAATGGCATATTAGAATAACACAAAAAATATAAAAATTTATGTACATATATCATAATAAATCATCTAAACTTTAGCTAGAACAATATTTAGTTAATAGGTACTTACTCGCTCCAATTAAGTACGTATTAACTCTTTTAATAAATTCATCAAATACCTTGTATGCGTGCTTTTGTGAGTTAAACCGCTTTAGTAAAGAGTTATATCAACTCACCTCAAAACTCCTCGAACCAATACGTAGGCCCTAGTCCAATTTATACCCGTCAAACAATCAATTCTATAACAATCAGTGCATTTTAATTAATTTCAATATTTCACACCTAAACATTGAACTTACTGTCAATACAGAGAAAGAGGGAATTAACAATCCAATTCTTATATTGTAGGATAATTGAGAATAGGAAGTTGTATATACTTGAGTTCAAGAACTAGTGATTTGTAAAGAAACCTAGGATGTTTCTTTGCCTGCAAGGACGTGATTCTGTTTTGCTGAGATGTTAACATAAGGGTGGCAAACGATTCAGGTCCGGTCCTAAACGGGCCTCGCGGGATGGGATTAAACGGTCCAGTTCTAAGTGGGCCCGTGCTTCGTGGGCCGGGCTTAAACAGACTCGGGCTTCATGGGCTTTTGGGTGTAACCAGACCGGGAACGAGACCGTGAACTAATGGTCCGGGGCAATATAGGTTGGGTCCGGTCCTAAACGGGCCTAAGTGGGCCTTGACTATTTTTTTTTAATTTTTTTTTATCTAAGGCAATTTCTTGTAAATTATATAGCATATATATATATATAGGCCTAAGTGGGCCTATTTATTTGTTTAAACTTTTTATCTAAGGTATTTTCTTGTAAATTATATTATGTAATTGTGACTTAAAATTTTTTAATTCAAATTTAAAACAAAAAATATTGTAAAAAGATATTCAAAGGAATGCATTATAATTTTTATTATTATACTATTAAGAAAACATGGCCCAATGTTTCTTAGCTTCCACCCCTCCCCCCCCAATGGAATGAGCACAACCAAGGTTCTAATACCACCATTGAGAAGAAAAAGAAACTAATCAAGATGTGACAAAATACAAGTTACATATTAATTTTACAAAGTATCTCTTACAAATTTCATAAATCCATCAAGGTTCGGAGGAATTTCCGTTGGTGGTGGCGGAAAAGCAGCGTGTTCATCACCGCTTCTGGGCGAAGCTGTATCCTCCGCAAGTTCAGCTAGCATTTCTTCGTAAGCTTTATCTACCTCTGGTTGTGATTCAGCAAGTCCAAAATTTCTTCGTTCCAAACGGATCCAATCTCTGAAAAGTACTGATTTTTCCAAGCTCTCCCTTATAGACACTCTATAATCACCGAGTTGTAGTCTTGCTTGACTGAAAGTGCTCTTCGATGCCACTGTTGAAGTTTGAATGGTTAAAATATTTCGGGCCATCCTTGAAAGGATCGGAAAGTATTTTTCTTTGTCCTTCCACCATTCCAAAAGATTAAATGAGCCGTCGGGATTCACTTCCTCAAGTCCCTGTGATAAATAAATTTCAAGCTCATTTAGTTGTGAACAATCACTAGTGGTACAACCTTGAAAACCCCTGAACTCGGTCCAAGCAGTAAGTGCTCTTACTCATGCAGTTCTTTTAGATGATTGAGAACTAGAAGAAGAAGGAGTTGGAATATCTGGTCTAGCATTATCTAGTGCAATTTGATAAGCACTATAAATAGTTAGAGCATTTATTTTAATTGAGGCTTGTGCGTCCGAAAGTGTAGATAACTCCTCAGGTGCAAGTGCTAAACCATTATAAATAGATCAATACCAATATTGAGGACCACTTAATTTCATAGTAGGATTTAACAAGGCAGTAATACCATAAATAAGGGGAATAGAAAAAAAATATTTTTTTAAAATTTCTTTCTCATAGAATCAATAGCTACTTCACAAATTTCCCCACCCTCTGAAAAATAAGCCAACAAATTTGCAAGATAAACTAAAAGTTCAAAATAGCAGGATAATATTGCCCAAAAAATTCATTTGTAGCAACATGAAATCTTTCTAAAAATTTACAAGCATTTTGATATTAGCCCAATCCGCATTTGTAAGGTTCTCATCATCATCACTTACATGAGCATTAAACATTGAGTTTATGGGGTTTCTATATTCATATGCAACAATTAAACTTTCATACATGTACTTCCATCTAGTCGGACAAGGTTTATGAACCTTTCTTTCTCTTAGGCCAAATTCATCGCATCTTTTAAAATATTCTCTAAGTCTACTTCTACAGTTTGAATAAAAAAGTCAATTAAGAGCCATTTTAACCTTTCCAATTTCAACATTTAAAATTCTCATACCATCACCCACAATTAAATGGTAAATATGACAAATATATCTAAGATGAAAAATGTTACTAAATACAGGATTTAGTGTAATGGTAAGCAAGGCTACAACATTAGTATTACTAGTAGCATTATCCATTGAAATTGACATTATTTTATCACTAATGCAAAAATATCTACAAATATCCGTAACCATTCTAAAAATAAACTGCCCTGTGTGACGTGAATTAATTATTCTATAAGCAATAATGCACTTTTGCATTATCCACTCCTCATCAATCTAATGACTTGTAACAGTAAGATAATCGCAGTCATTACCACTTCTACAAATATTAGTAGTAATAGCAACATGAAAATTAATATGAGTAAATAAATAGCGCAAATATTATTCATATTCATGTTTATATTTATAAATACAGCTCTTTACGGTTGTATGAGGCCATCCTTTATAAGTAGGATTAAAAACTCTTCTAATATAATGCACAAAGTGGGGGTTAGACGGAAAACTGTAGGGTAAGTACATAACAGTAACCATTTTTGTCAATTCTTCCTTATCTTTTCTTGGGTCATAATATAAAATACCACCGGTAACAGTGTTAATTCCCGGTTGAAATTGATTTGACCCGGTACTAGGGTCAGGCTGACTAGTTGGACTTGACCCCCCGCCCGAAGCTTTCATTTGAAAATATTTAGCTTTATCTTGAGGGTGTATCATTATGTGTATCTTCAAACTTCCTGTCCCCCCCCCATCAACATAGTTAAAAGATAACTCTTTGCCACAAGTTTTACACTTAACTTTATTTTTTTCTCTTATTTGAATAAAAATGTCCAAACAAGAGATATTTCGGCCCACTTAGAAGGTTGTGTCGCGCCCCTTTTTTTTCCCTTTTGACGGGGAAGTCCGGGTTTCGACATTCATGGGGGAATAACTCGTTTCCTTTTAGGAATTGGGTATTTGAAGAGTCACCACCTAACGGATTATGGTGCGTTAGGGTACCTAGAGCGATTAACTCATGTAACTAGTTTGCATTACTAGAAATTAGGGTAAGGACTCGAAATAACCTTAAAGGGAAGGTATTAGGCACCTCTCGCGGTCCACAATGGTGGGTTCCAGCCGAACTTAAACTATGTGAATTGGTCATTTAACAAACAAACATTCTCAACACATACTCGCAAATAAAGGCATGTTTTGACATTCTAAATACATGTATGATTTAAGTAATGGAAGTAAGGGAGAGGTTTGAATAACTTGCACATATATAAATAAAAGGAAGTTTATAAAATTTAAACACATAGGAATTGAGAAAGGGAAGTCCTAGATTTATTAGCCTACAAGATCATACCCATGCAATGCCCGGTAATCACTCCTCAATGATGGGCTACTCGTGACATTAGCGCGCAGTCATCATATCATTTTACTACCCATTACCCTCCACTTAGTGGTTATAAGCGAGTTTAATTAACGACCTCTAAGCGTGCTGCTACCCGTCCCTTCCTTATGGTCCTGAAGGAATTTAGGACCACTAAATCTGGACAGTTCTAGACAATCTAAGATTTTTAAAAGGTAAAAATCTAGGCGATAGACAAATAACAAGTAGGACAAGCAAATATGGACAAACAGTTAGAAGGCTCACATTTACCTCCGTATGTATATAGACAATCAAACAACACGTCTAAAGCACAGATTTTCAAAAGAAGTTCAGAAATCCTAAGAACATGATATCTAGATGAATATCACAAAAAAATAGAACATGTAGTGTTTGTTTTTTAGGGAAGTGGTAGGATCCTAACCAGTTTGCCTACTGGTTTTACAGCTTGTTAAACTTGGATAATTTCACAGAATTGGTTTCACGATTATTTAACGCCCTAAGGCTTGCCTAAGTGTGTATATGCAGTCATAATTTTGGGAAGACATTTTGAAATCCTTTACCCTATAGGTATGATTTCTAATGATATTAATTAACACAACGTTAAAGACTATTAAAGAAACGAATATGATAATTAATTAAACTGATTCAGAACCTACAGGCATGATTTCTGTAATTAAAGCTGATTTTAGATCCTATAGACATGATTTCTAATTAAAACTGATTTTAGATCCTATAAGCATGATTTCTAATTAAAACTGATTTTAGATCTTATAGGCATGGATTCTAATCAAAACTGATTTTAGATCCTATAGGTATGATTTCTAATTAAAACTGATTTTAGATCCTATAGGCGTGGTGTCTAATCATGTAAAGTAAAGCAGACAGAATTTATTTGAACCAAAGCAAAACCCTATAGGCATATTATCTAACAAAACACTTTTGAACCAAATGAACCCTATAGGCATGTTATCTAACAAAACACATTTGAATCGAAATGAACCCTACAGGCATGTTATCTACCCAATTTTACCCACAATATACAACTACCCTCCCTTTTCACTAGTCGCCCATTATCTGTTTACAACTAATTGATGCCAAGGCATAGTTTTGAAAATATTTTGGGGAAAATTTGGGTATTAACAGGATGTCTAGAAAAGGTAGGGGTAGTAACAAGGGGTCAACCGGAGCATCATTTGGATTAGTTGGGTTAACTTGAGCAACATGACTAGTGGGTATATCATAATCTGGTTGCGTTTCATCTAAATCTATTTCGTGCTCATCTTCTTCATCAATATTTGGATTACCATAAAGAGAATTCATATATTCATGATCTAAGTTTTCACCACCTCCAATATTATACACATATTGACTCTCCGTAAATTGTAATAAAGTATTATCACTATCAAGAATAGGAGAAGGTGGAGGGCGGGTATGGGGTTTGGATAGGGGAGGCCGGGGAATTAGAGGAGGAATAGATTGGCCACTAGATTCACCACTATTGGAATTTCCCTTATTTTTACTAATTGTTTTAAGGAATAGGTCATCTTAATTATAATTATACAAAGTAATTAAATAAAATAAACAAAACTATAATATTAAAACTAAAGAGTTGGAACGAGTTCACCGAATTGACGAACAACTTGTTAAAATTAATTATCGTTGAAGACTTGAAGACTTCAATTCACCAACTTCACAAATTTTCACACAAGTTGCAACAACAAAGTAACCAATTTTAGAAGAAAATTAGAGAGAGATTGATGATTTGGTGAAGAAAAATGAAAGAATAAGGGGGTATTTATAGTTGAAAATAGGGAAAAGTGTAATTATAAAAGGTTTGAGGTTAAAATAAAGTTGGGGGGTTGAATGGATATTTTATAAATAGCCAACAACTATTTTGGCAGCAATAACGACTACATTTTAAAGGTGCAACGGTCAGAAATTTAATTGAGAATTGTTTTTTAAAAATTAGTCGTTGGGACCGTTTGGGACCTGTTAGGACCAGTTGAACCGGCCCACTTGGGAGACGGTCCCGGGCCCAAACAGTCTCGGTCCTAACGGGCCCCAATTATGAACCGGCCCACATGGGCTTGTATATCTTCTTTGTGCTAGGGTTAAACGGGCAGGACCGTTTAGGCCCACTACCCATATGGGCTCGCGGGCCTGGGCCAATCCCAGGCCTAACCTGCCCACTTACCACCCTTACGTGAACAGTAGAAGTCTGTTGCTTTGATTTTCCCTAACCTTTCGTCCAAGGCTTAAGGCTTTAATCCTTTTGCTTTTCAACAGCCCTTTATGAGCTTTAGGGTTGTCCCCCCTTTTTGGTTATTTTGTTTTTTTTACTAGATTAATAATTAATGATACCCACTTTTAATAATTAATAAAATTAAAATTATTAATATTTTCCTAATTTTATATCCAATAATTTATGAATAGAGAAGTAATGTAAAAGTCAATCACAAGAGTTTAAATCCGTAATAGAATTATAATTTTTATACACTCAATGCAAGATTTAAAAAAAATTAAATTCTATATTTAGCTTGTCTTGAAACTTTTATAGATTTGAGGAATGTTACATATATAGTGTGACATAAATTAAATCACACATTTGAGTATCTTGCAATAAATGACAATCTTACGAAAAGAATCATAAAAATATTTACATGATGTAGAGTCAAAGAACCGGTGAATCTCAACCCGAATCTTAACCGGCTCCACATCATAAGTCAAATCACCATCCAATTGAACCGTGCTTAAATACAAAATATTTGATGGATTGCCGACATACTTTCGGAGTATTGAAGCATGAAACACTGGATGAACACTCGATAGACTAGGCGGAAAGAAAAGCTTGTAAGCCACCTCTCCAATCCTCTAAAGCACCTCAAATGCCACAATATATAGAGTGCTCAACTTGCCCTTCTTCCTGAGCCTCATAACACCCTTCATGGGTGAAATCTTGAGCAGTACCTTCTCCCCCACTATGTAAGAAACATCGTGAACCTTCCGATTGGCATAAGTCTTCTGCCTAGACTGCACTGTGTGATGCCGATCTTGAATCAGTTTAACTTTATCCAAAGCATCCTGAACCAAGTTAGTACCCAACAGCTTAGCCTTACTCGGCTCAAACCATCCCGCCAGAGATCGACACTATCGCCCATACAAAGCCTTGTACGGGGCCATCTGAATGCTCGATTGGTAGTTGTTGTTATAGGCAAACTCTTCGAGCGGTAGAAACTGATTCCAAGAACCTCCGAAATCTATGACACAAACGTGTAGCATATCCTCCAATATCTGAATAGTGCACTTGGACTATTCGTCCGTCTAAGGGTGGAATGCTGTACTCAACTCGACCTGGGTGCCTAACTCTCACTAAACCGCTCTTCAAAATTGCAATATAAACTGCGTACCCCGATCTGAAATGATAGACACCAATACACCGTGAAGGCAAACAGTCTTATGGATGTAAATCTCAGCCAACCGCTTTGAAGAATAGGTAGTCCCAACTGGAATGAAATGCACGGACTTGGTCAACCAATCCAAAATTGCCCAAATAGCATTAAACTTCCTCGAAGTCCATGGGAGCCCAACTATAAAATCCGTGGTAAAATGCTCCCATTTCCACTCCAGAATCTCAAGCCTCTAAAGCAATCCGCTCGGTCTCTGATGCTCATACTTCACTTGATGACAGTTTAGGCACCAAGCTACAAACCCCACTATATCCTCCTTCATCCTCATCCACCAATAGTGCTGCCTCAAGTCCTGATAAATCTTCGCAGCACTCGGATGAATGAACTATCACAAACTGTGGGCCTTTTCAAGAATCAACTCACACAACCCATCTACATTGGGTACACAGATCCGACCCTACATCCTAAACACCCTATCATCCCCCAATAGTAACCTCCTTAGAATCACCGTGCTGAAACGTGTACTTAAGGATAAGCAAATAGGGATCATCATATTGATGCTGTCTGATGCGGTCATATAAGGAAGACCGAGAAATCACACAAGCTAGAATCCAACCGGGCTCCAAAACATCTAATCTCACAAATTGATTGTCCCAGTCCTGAACATCAACTGCAAGCGGTCTCTCACCAACATGAATAAATGCAAGACTACCCATACTCATCGCCTTTCTACTCAAGGCATCGGCCATAACATTGGCCTTCCCGAGATGATACAAAATGGTAATATCATTGTCTTTTAGAGACTCCAACCATCTCCGCTGCCTCAAATTTAAATCCTTCTGTTTGATGATCTGTAAATATCTCACAAGACACACTGTAGAGATAATACCTCCAAATCTTCAATGCATGTACGATGACTACCAACTCCAAGTCATGAACATGTAGTTCTTCTCATGAGTCTTCAACTGGCACGAAGCATAAGCAATCACTCTGCCCTCATGCATCAAGACACACCCAATACCAATCCGAGAAGCATCATAATACACTATATAAGAGCCAGAAGCTGAAGGCAAAACTAGAATTGGAGTTGAGGTCAAGGCAGTCTTGAGCTTCTGAAAGCTCTCCTCATACTCATCCGACCACCTGAATGGAGCACCCTTCTGGGTCAATTTGGTTAGAAGTGCTACAATAGACGAGAAACCCTCCACGAAGCGTCGATAATATCCAGCCAAGCAGAGAACGATCCGAAACTCAGTAGCTAAAGATGACCTAGGCCAACTCTGAACCACCTCTATCTTCTTTGGACCACCTTAATCCCCTAACTAGAAAACACGTGCCCCAAGAACGCCATCGAACTAAGCCAAAACTCACACTTGGAGAACTTGGCATAAAACTTCTCCTCCATCGACTATTGTAGTACAATCTTCAAATGCGACACATGTTCCTCCTAGCTACGTGAGTAAACCAGAATATCATCAATGAATACTATGACAAACAAGTCAAGATATGGCTGAATTACACCATTCATCAGATGCATAAATGCTTCTGGGGTGTTGGTCAGCCCGAAAGACATCATAATGAACTCATAGTGACCATAGAGGGTCCTGAATGCCATATTTAGAATATTCGAGTCCCAGATCTTCAACTAGTGATACCCAGACCTCAAATCAATCTTAGAGAACACCTGTGCTCCCTAAAGCTGGTCAAATAGATCATCAATGTACGGAAAAAGGATACTTGTTCTTGATTGTAACTTTGTTCAATTGCCTATTGTCGATGCACATCTGCATAGTACCATCCTTCTTCTTCATAAATAGAATCGATTATCTGTTTACAATTAATTATTACAGACCAATGATTGAATAAAAATTACATAAATAGATAGAAATTAAGCTATAGGGCACCTGAAGTAGGCCCAAAGCAAATCCTAGTGTACCAAAACCTTCACTAGTCTCAAATGCCCAAGATTTCATAACCCAATTCATGTACAGGTGTGTCAGAGTTCTCTAAGGACCTCAAGGATCCCGGGCAGTGCTCATACCCAGACTTTCCTCAAATAAAGACCGATTATGTGCAGTGTGGAAGAGCCAACCCTGATACGCCAAAGTTCAGAGAGACCTTAGGGATCTCTAAGCAGTACACATACCAAAGGGGCAGGACTTAATGAACTAAGAATAAGTGAGAGTGCATAATTTGAAAAGGATTTTGGTAAACAGTGTAGAGAAGGGTCTTAGGAATGAAAAGATTTTCCGAAAACCAGTACTAGTTTGGTAAAACAACAGTTAGAAAAGCATAAAACATTTTTTTTGAAATCAGAACACAAGTCACAGAACAAACAACTTCAGAAATCACTTTGGCAAATAGATTCCACATAAGGAGAGAGGGGTTGGGGACACATAGAATGCACCTCAGTGTATAGTGGAGCATGTAAAAAACAAGGTATATATAATTCTCATGGGTTCTGCAGAACTAATAGGTCAGTTATAAGGTAGGTCATTCAGACATAGAACAAGGATCACAGCAGAAACATGTTAAGTGCACATAAGCAACACAACTAGAGTTGCATTGGAGAGACTAGATAACTTAGCAGGAGTAAGGCAAGACGGGAAAGAACTTAAATAGACAGGCTAGGCAAGTATAAGTGTAGACCTGCTAATTGCACACAAAGTTTAGGCAAGCTAGATAAACAATAGTCAGGAAAATAGGCTAATCATATATGGAATAAGACAGTGTAAGACATGTTAATCAAGATAGTAAATAGGCAAGTAAAATGGAGACATGCTAATCACCTATTTGAACAAGGCAGTATTTAGGCATGTTAGATAAATAGTAGACAAGCAAGTAAGTTGAGACATGCTAATGAGCAAACAAGATGCATGAAATTATCACAAGACAGGATTGGGCATGCTAAATAGTAAACAAATCCTTGTGGGTAAATCAACTAGTCATAGCTTCTAACAGAACAAACTCCAACATGCTAAGTGAGACATTAGTTAGACAGTGATCTAGTCATGCTGGTTACAGATTGAGCAACATGATAGTAAATTAATAAACAGGATTGGAAGTCACAACTAATGAACTGAAAAACAAAGAAACACATAGTTTTGGAATTTGAATTGAATCAGGACATACCAATTAAGGAGAGAATACCGAGTATAGAGCAGGGATGGTGCAAATAGCCAGCCTTGGCTTACAGCCGGCTAGGTTAGTAAGAATTGCAAGTAACAGAAAAGAATAAAGAGCCTTTGAAAGCGTGAGAGTATTGATGAACTAATGTCTGTGTCTGAGAAGTTAAAATAAGAGAGTTTATATATTAGTTCAAGAGTATAGCAAATAAGGTAAAGTAATCAATAATCAGAAATTCAGGGATTTCAGAATCAATCACAGAAAGATTCATCATAGTCTTCTTCTTTAATTAAGGAAAATTAGCCAATGGTAATGACATGAACTAATTAAGGCAAGAGGTTCAATCAGACTGAGTGAAGAAGTAAGAATTAGAGGCCTTATTAAGGAAAATGAGTTCAAATCAAACTAAAATATCATGTAAAGAATAAGTATATATACAACGTTCAAATAAGGCAAGAACGACTAGTTAAGGTCATAAACATGGAAATAACCAAAAATCATGCACACAAATTTTAACGGAGCTAAACACTCAATAATTCTATAAAGAACGTATCAATTCCCATAAACAAATAAGTTGAGTAAAACTTTTAGGAACATAGAGAAATTAGGCGGAAGGTAATTCGAAACCCTAATTTGAAAACACTTAAAGAAGAAAAACTTAAAGACATGTCAACACACAAAGATTTGAACAAACAAAAATCATAGAAGTTAAAACCTGAAGTATCGTAGTGTTTAAAAATCGGTTAGTAGTAAAGAAGTAAAAGAACCCAAAAGAATAGCCATGGAAGTTTGAAAATGCTTTAGATACCTAGATGTTCGACCAACAAACAATAAGAAAACAAACCCTAATATAACAAAATGTTCAGAAATCGATTAATCAGTAAAGAAATAAGGGAGTTTTTTAGGAAAATCAGCGATGAACTCAGGATCGTTCCAGGTCTACGGAGATCTAAACCGATTCAAGTCCAAGCATTAGGTTTATTGAAGAAAAGAGAAAGGGTAAAGAGAATCTGGCCTTTGAATCAAGGATTTGAACCGTGAGACTTTGATAGAAGTCATTCATGGACCATAGAAGGACTTTTGAAGAGCTTAAAACGAGATCTGGACCAGATCTCTTCGAAGTCCTTCCACGAAATCACACAATCGAGCGACCAAAGGAGATAGGAGACAAGTAGATGCCTCGTACAGTATGGGAAGCCATAGATCGGACAGGGATTAAAAGGATTACGGCTGGTTCTGGGTGGCGGCAGCTAGGGTTGGGTTTAGGTCTCAGAGATAACGGAGAGGAAAGGGTTTCAAGGCGGCTGTTTGGTGAGAATGGCTAGGTTTGTGGGGATTGTTTGGAACTAAAAAAGGAAAGGGGTAATTGTGGCCGTTGATCTCTGTGATCAACGACCAAGATTGAAAAGATTTGGGGCCGGGTTGGATATTATAGGTTTGGGCTGGGTAGATTTGGGCCGGTTTAATTGAATTGGGATTAAAATTAGGCTAGGTAATTAGGCTAAATCCAAAATAAGAGGGCCATTTGTTAAATACCCTATTTAATTGATAAAATAATTTTTAAAATAATTAATAGGCTGTAAAAAATGATTTTCATGTCTGAAAATATTTTAAAATAATTATTTAATATTTTAAAAATATAAAAGGCTATTTTCTTGCAACATAATGTAATAATGCATGCATAGACTATAATTGTAAAGTAATTATCTAAAAAATACAAATGTGGCTATTTGTGCAATAATTGAAACTTAGTACAAATACAAATGATAAAATTAAGCCACAAAATTATTATAAAAAATATTTGTGATGCAATCAATGATTGTTTTACAAATAAAATGCTGGCATAAATTAATAAAAATATTTTAAAAATGCAAAAATTGTGTGAGAAATACTAATTGATGCCAAGACATAGTTCTGAAAATATTTTGGGGAAAAGTTAGGTATTAACAGGTTGTCTAGAAAAGGTAGGGGTAGTAACAGAGGGTCAACCGGGGCATCATTTGGATTAGTTGGGTTAATTTGAGCAACAAGACTAGTGGGTGTATCATTATCTGGTTGCGTTTCATCTAAATATATTTCCTGCTCATCTTCTTCATCAATATTTGGATTACCATAAAGAGAATTCATATATTCATGATCTAAGTTTTCACCACCTCCAATATTATGCACATATTGACTCTCCGTAAATTGTAATAAAGTATTATCACTATCAAGAATAGGAGCAGGTGGAGGGCGGGTATGGGGTTTGGATAGGGGAGGCCGTGAAATTAGAGGAGGAATAGATTGGCCACTAGATTCACCACTCTTGGATTTTTCCTTATTTTTACTAATTTTTTTAAGGAATAGGTCATCTTAATTATAATTATACAAAGTAATTAAATAAAATAAACAAAACTATAATATTAAAACTAAAGAGTTGGAACGAGTTTACCGAATTGACGAACAACTTGTTAAAATTAATTATCGTTGAAGACTTGAAGATTTCAATTCACCAACTTCACAATTTTTCACACAAGTTGCAACAACAAAGTAAGCAATTTTAGAAGAAAATTAGAGAGAGATTGATGATTTGGTGAAGAAAAATGAAAGAATAAGGGGGTATTTATAGTTTAAAATAGGGAAAAAGTGTAATTATAAAAAGTTTGGGGTTAAAATAAAGTTGGGGGGTTAAATGACTATTTTATAAATAGCCAACGACTATTTTGGCAGCAATAACGACTACATTTTAAAGGTGCAACGGTCAGAAATTTAATTGAGAATATTTTTTAAAAACTAGCCATTGGGACCGGTTGAGACCGTTTGGGACCAGTTAGGACCGATTGAACCGGCTCACTTAGGAGCCGGTCCCGGGCCCAAACGGTCTCGGTCCTAATGGGCCCCTATTATGAACCGCCCCACATGGGCTTGTATGTCTTCTTTGTGCCAGGCTTAAACGAGTAGAACTGTTTAGGCCCACTACCCATATGGGCTCGCGGGCCTGGGCCGATCCCAGGCCTAACCTGCCCACTTACCACCCTTACGTGAACATTAGAATTCTGTTGCTTTGATTTTCCCTAACCTTTCGTCCAAGGCTTAAGGTTTTAAGCCTTTTGCTTTTCAACAGCCCTTTATGAGCTTTAGGCTTGTCCCCCCTTTTTGGTTATTTTGTTTTTTTTACTAGATTAATAATTAATGATACTCACTTTTAATAATTAATAATATTAAAATTATTAATATTTCCCTAATTTTATATCTAATTATTTATGAATAGAGAAGTAATGCAAAATTTAATTACAAGAGTTTAAATCCGTAATAGAAGTATAATTTTTATACACTCAATGTAAGATTAAAAAAAAATTAAATTCTATATTTAGCTTGTCTTGAAACTTTTATAGATTTGAGAAGCGTTACATGTATAATGTGACATAAATTAAATCACACATTTGAGTATCTTGCAATAAATGACAATCTTACGAATAGAATCATAAAAATATTTACATGATGCAGAGTCAAAGAACCCGTGAATCTTAATCCTAATTGAATGATTGAATTATAAGGTTACACCATTTACGTGGTACATCTATCAAGTGACCAAAATAATGGACATGACTGATTTATTATTTATTTAATAATAAGTTACGAGCTTAATATAAATTGTACTACTACGCATAATTGAAAAATCTAAACAACCTACACAACTGAACAACCATTAAGAAGGGCTGTCCATAAGGGGAGAACCATAATAATAGCCAAGTGTATAGTAGTTTGATACATGTGATAAAGATAATAATTTCGAAATAAAGTTGGGACTAATGTCTCTGAGAAAATTTATGCTGATATATATGGAAACACAATTCTGCCCTTCTATTTAGTTGGGTATAGACATAAAATCTTGGAGGTAGGAGTAATAAAAATCATCTTATTCAAAATACAAGAAGGTTTATATTAAATTTACCCTAATTCTAATACTAAGTTACATTAGGAAAAAAGATTTAAGATTGTGAGGTGCAATGACATCCGTCGTTCCATTCCATAATAGTTCAGCAAATTGCCTGTTGGCTTCTTCCGTGGGATGACTGGCATCGAAAAACACATGATCTGTCGCATTTGGACATAACTCATACTCTTTTACTTGCCTCTTACCTCCACAACTATTTATTCCTCTAAATTGACCTGTACCACAACATGCTTCTATTGATACTTTAAAACCTGCACAAACAAAATAAATTTTGATTCAAATGAAATACATCGTACTCTCCATCCTAGACAGAGACGAACTCAGGATTTAAAGGTGGCAGGGGCACATGAGCGGACTGCTCAACCATTGCCCTAATCGGACTTTTGATTAAATCTTCCAAGCAAAATATATGACGTTTTCAACATACATACACACACATATATATATAGAGGAAATTTATTCCGAGGTTAATAGGGGTCGATGACTCCTCTAATTTATACATAGGTCCGCCTCAGATCCTAGAAAGAATAATTGATCAAGTTCAGAATAAAGAGTCAAAACTTATTTGAAATCTGTTGGATATGAAAATAAATTGTGATTTAAATGAAATACGTACTCTCCATATCTTAACTCAGGATTTGAAGGTGGCAGGGGCACATGAGCGGACTGCTCAACCAGTATCCCTATCATACTTTTGATTAAGGCTTCCAATTAAAATATATGACCGCTTTCAACATATATACACTTAAATTCGAAATTTTCTAATCTATACATAAGTCCGCCTCTAATCCTAGAAAGAATAATCAATCGAGTTCAGAGTATGAGGGTCTAACTTATTTGAAATTGTGTTGGATATATATGAAAATAGAAACTTACCATATTTGGAAGGGTTATCAATTCTTTCAGTAAAAAGTTTGAAAAGATCAAATAATGTATAGTTAAATCCAGTCAAATTCTGCTGTAGTTGGTTGAGCTTTTGGGGAAGAGCAGAACTGTGCATTTGCAATAGGCCATTGAGTTCTTGCATGCAGTCACCACTTGTACCATTTGCTTGTTCATTAAATGCCCTTCCACCTGGGGAACAACCTTCTGGAGGCAACGTAAATATTGTGAATTTTCTCCCTCCTTTGTTGTAAATTTCCTGTTACATTATAATGACTCAAATAATGTTAAAATAAAAGGCCAACAACAACAACAATAATATACTCAGTGTGATCACATAAGTAAGGGTTTGGAGAGGGTAGGTAGGGGCGTATGTAGCGTATATGTGAGGGGTTCAACTAAACCCAAAACTTTCGATGCGGAACATAAATTTTGGTGTAAAATCCACTAAAATTGCAACAAATACTCCCTCCGTTTCAATTTATGTGAAGCTGTTTGACTGGGCATTGTGATCCTAAACAAGTCAAAAAAGGGCCCAAGGTATTTGTGTGGTTATAAAAGCTTCTTATTAAGGATAGAATTGTAAGTTTAAGCTAAATTGTTTCCAAATTTAGAAATGAGTCATTCTTTTTGGAACGGACCAAAAAGGAAATAAGTTCACATATATTGGAACGGAGGGAGTAGTAGATTTAAACCCATAGCTTTAAAAATATAATGAGTCAATGCTAAAAATCTTAAAGGCTGATCCCATAGGGTTTAAATCCTGGATTAAGCTTTATGCAACCTTACCCTACTTTGTGTGAGGTAGAGAGGTTGTTTCTGATAGACCCTCAGCTCAAAAAAAGTGTTGTCAAAACATATTTAAAATTACAAGAGTAAAAAAGTTATAATAAAAATATAGAAGTATTGACAGCAAAAATAGTAAAAAAATGTTAAATAAAAGGTTATAAAATAACAATCTTAAACCAAATTGCCTGTTACATTGATGCATGACTCCAAATAATGTTGATAATAATCTCATGATTACCTTTAAAATAGCAGTAAAATTACCCAAAACCATCTCTGAAAATTCTTCCTTAGGAAATGGAAACTTAGGATTGGAAAGGTAAGGGAAAGCATAATCATTACTTCCAGTGCTAAACATGTATACTGCATCAGCCACGAGTTGTTGTGCCTGTTGTTGCCCTAACTTATTCTCCAACAATTGAACCACCTCATTAAAATGTGCCAACTGAGTCGGAAGATCTATAACCTGAAAATTGGAACAAACTTTGTTAATTTGGTATAGAGGCGGAGTCAGGATTTTAAGCTTTTGGGTTCAGGTTTTTAATAGTCTTAAGTTACAGGGTTCTAAATTAATAATTTATACATATTTAATGAACTTTTTAATACAAATACAAGGCTCGAACCAAAACTACTGAGTTTGGCCGAACCCGCTCTCGCCACTCTAGCTCCACCCCTGATTTGGTATTACTTTCGTAAAAATATTTGAGTATTTTTGCAGAGAAGATAGTGTGTTTTTATAGTTCTATTGAAAAACCACGTACATACTGAAAAAGAGATGCCAAAATGAAAAGAATTTATTTTTTATACAAATAGCCAGCCAGATCCACTATCGATTATTTCTCGTTGGTATACATAGATATACATAGTTATATATACATATATTATATAGCAAAAATATATATACATACATCCTCCGCCTTTTTCATAGAGAAGATAGTGGTTTTTATAGTTCTATTGAAAAAGAAATGCCAAAATGAAAAGAAAAAGTAATTTTACATAAATATCCGACTGGATTTACTGCCTACTATTTCTAGCCAGTATACATAGATGTATATGTTTATACACATATTATACATATGTATACTTTCACCGGCAACTTTTTGTTTAAGCAATTGGATGAGAGGCTATTTAAGTTAATTCTTCACGTAAACAAAAAGAAAGATAATCTAATATTGAAACTAATTTTATTTTAAAAAGAAAAATAAGAAGGCCACTTACAATACCACGATTGGTTTCTACTAAACAACCCGAGCCACTGGAAGCAAAGTTCACCCCATGAAGAAATTTATCGGTTCCAATTTCAAAATATGCAGGAATTAATGGCAAATTAGCAAATTCCGCTGCAAATAACAAATCAAAAACCATTATCAAATTAGTTCTTGACAATCATAAATACATGGGAAAAGTATATAGGAATCTTGAGAATTATTAATACCAATAAAATCGGATATGAGGCGACCATCACAAGGTCTACCAGTCGGAGATTTGAAGAACGTTTCGCCATAAGGCGGGAAATTTGCTTGGAATTGAGTCGTAGTGTTAATATAATTATTATTCCCCGAATCTAAAATTGAATCACCAAACACAAATAGGGCAGGAAAAGGTCCAATATTGCCTTCAACAAATTCAATTGGACTGCCCAAAAGAAATGCAAAGACAATCAAACAACATCCAAAAAACAAGTTGTTACTGAAAGCCATTAGTTTTGTGATGAATAATTGATGGAACAATTTGTTAGTTGTCTTCCTTTTTATATAAAAAAATTAACTTCAAGATCTACATTAAACTTCATTTGATCATATACTAATAATGTTAGGCTATAAATGTCCAGATTTTAAATATAATTCTATATATAGTCTTTGACCATTGACTCAATCCTTATTTGCTAAAGTCATCAATATAGATTATTATTCTGGAACTTACATGGAAATACATTTACAAAATTGCTTATATACGAATATCGCAATCTAAGAGCATTTATATGTTTGAAATGAAGAATGGACATAGGAAAAACGGTATATTGTTCAAATTTTAAGGAGGTGTAATTTCAATATTTACATAAAATTAATTTGGTTTAGCCATTTTTTCGTTAATAGCAGCTTAACGGTATAAGTAAAAGATTCATCACACGTAGGCTAGATTTTCATTGACTAAATATTTTGTCATCGAAACAGAATAGGTCTAATTTTGGTGATCGAACCCCAAATCCAATAGAAATTGTCAAACAGAAAATGGAAACGTGTAGTTAATCGAAAAAAAGAGAGGAATTTTTCCAACTAGCATGTATTGGTAGGTCCCGATAGATTAAAAAATACTGAAATTCTGAACTCATAGATTTAAAACAACCAGTCTTAGTGTACGCGCGTTGCGCGTGTACCCCATTTCGATGAATAATTCTTTTTTAAAACGAAATCACATAATATATATAATATATATATATATAAATGTGTTTGTGTTTGAGGTGTAGAATAAAAACTTAAGCTTATAATATTTATTAATGTTGATTCGACATGGCTAAATCAATAAAAGAAGAAACTTTGTAACATAAAAGTCCTCAATCATTTTTCAATATGTTAAATATATAATATTGATTTAGCCATGTCGAATCAACATTAATATATATATATATATAAATGTGTTTGTGTTTGAGGTGTAGAATAAAAACTTAAGCTTATAATATTTATTAATGTTGATTCGACATGGCTAAATCAATAAAAGAAGAAACTTTGTAACATAAAAGTCCTCAATCATTTTTCAATATGTTCAACTTAAACTTAGTTTTTTCCCACGAGCAAACTGTCATATCTTTCTATTTCTCTACTCAATAATTAGCATTATATGAATTATTTCTACTTTTATTTTCGTCTCGAAGAGCTTTCTTTCTCTATCTATGCACATAGTCATACATGTAAGGACTGCCAAGTGTATAAATACTAAGTGCAACAAGTCCTGCATAGTAATAACTAAATGACGAATCTCATTTAATACGTATCTTAACTAAGAGCATTCTTCGATATTTTTTTTAATGCAAAATATGATACCTATTGTTAATCTAACTTTACTTAAGATATCATCAAAATATAATAGTATAAAAATAACTAAGTAATATGAAGTTTAGCTTCCACCAATTTTCCTCAGAAAGTTACTATTTGTGTATGTATACCGATGACTATTTGATTTTAACACTTGTCATAAGCAAATTATTTTATAATACCACTAACCATTTGAATTCACAAAACTGAGTTAGCTTTTTCCTATGGTATTCAAATGATGCAAAGCAGATTTAATTTCTCATGTAAATACATCTTATATTATCTTTCGTTCACGAAAGTTCATTAGAATTGCCTACTTATTTTTATTAAAGTATTTATCATTAAAAAGTTTATGATAGGGCAGTGCCGATAGGAGTAAAACAAAGACATGAAAACCTATGTTGAATCCTTGGCGATACTTTTGATACTTGCATACGTAAATTATAGAAGATAAGGGTAAAACTACTACCAATATAAATTCTTTGTGCTCAAAGAAAGAGAAAGTAAAAACTAAAAAGATAATGTTGGAAATCACTTTTAAGTTATAAATGCAATAACCAAAACAACTTTTGCAAAATTGGTAAAGAAGTCAGTTTTAAAATGATGATTATTAATAAGATATTGTAAACAAGAATCACAATTAACAACCTTTCAATTTGTAATTATGTTCAAGAATACACGAAAGTTTATTATTATATAACTTCACGAACAGAACTATTAGTTAGAAAATTTACTTCAAATTACAAGCAAGTTGTAGATAATATCAATAGTTTTTGATAAAGCGTATAAAATATGAAAATTGTTTTGGTTCTAGAATTCTAGAACTATGCAAAATTTGTAAATAAGTCAGTTTTAAACTGGTGATCGTTCATAAGATATTGTAAACAAAAATCACAATTGACAATCTTTCAGGAATGTCATTGGCGAAGCCAGGAATTTCTCTAAAGGTGTTCAAACTTGAACGAAGTGAAAAAAATTACCGATAAAGGGTGTTCAATATATGATATATACCTCTAAAATTTAATATTTTACCTATATATACCGTGTAATATTTCGACGAAGCATTGATAAGATCTAACGATCTGAATTGATACCAATACGAAAAGTGCTCGTGAATAAAATTGACCTTAACTTGCTGATACCACCGAAAATTGGTTGGTGAAATTTTTTACCGAAATAAAAATACAAAGGCTGACATTGTTAAAGCAAGAATCTGGTCTTCGTTATGATGCTATTACAAGATATCATCCGTTAACTATCAGTTTGGTTTAGGCATTTGAAGTTTAATAAGAATACATCCAAATTTTGTAAGAGCATTGAACACTGAGAATCTATAGCTATTTTAATAGTACAATTTACTGCAGTTTTATGATGTCGTTGATTATTGAACTCTATGCATGGCGGTTATGACGTGTTTGCAATGAATATAGATATATGTAAAAATTTACTAAAATTTTGAACTCATAATTTTAAAGATATAATGAATTTAATAGTAACAATCTTAAGGTTACACCTCTCAAATTAAATTCAGTATAATTTAGTTAATATGGATCGACTTTTGGCAATTTGCTTTGACACGGTTAATTTATTCCAGGTTTACTCATCAAGTCTAATAATAAGGCATCAAAGGACTTACACGGGGCAAGAATTCTTCCTTATAAAATTAGCTAAATAGGATAGGTCATTATTCCTTTAAAAAATTAGCTATATAGGATAGGTCAATATTAATAACTCTTGCCCTTTTTTCTGTAATTTTTTATTTTTATAGAGCATTTTTACATATTCTCGAACGTATTGATCGTTTATTAGCATACTATGACTGAATTGACCACCCTTAAACGAATGTAGCTTCGTCCCTGAAGAATGCATGAACGTTTGTTATTGCATAACTTTAAGAACAGACTATAGATTAGAAAGTTTACCTCAAATTACAAGCAAGTTGTTGATACAATTAAGAGTTTCTGTTAAAGAATATAGGGTGTGAAAAATATTTTGGTCTTAAAATTCTAGCATTTTAAAGTGAATCCTAAACATAAACAAAGAAAAGACACAACATAAAAGAATTTTATACCTTCAAAAGCAATTCAACCTGCGGAATTAACATTGGCGATAAAAGAATCATAACTATAAGGAAAGCCCCATGTCGGTGATAAATAAACAAAGAAAAACCTAAAGAAACCTAAACCTAAAGGAAAGCCAACGGCGATGAAGAAACCTAATCCTAAACAAAGAAAAGCCTAAAGAATCTTAAACCTAAACAAAAGAAATTGTGTAGCCGATAAAAATGAAAATAAATGACAATTTTTGTTTTGGCATAAAAAATTATTAATGATTATAATTACAATTATACCCGATGTAAACTTGCGAAGGGTAAAAAAGGCGAACGACATTTCGATAGGGGTTTCGTGCTTTAATATAGTATAGAGTATAGATTACTCAAATAGTGAAATACTATACTATTTCTACCCTATGATATATAGTCGAGATATATTGGAAAGGGTTACAACATCAAATAATTATGTGCGATTTTTTGCAACTTCAAGTGCACCTAAGAATAACAAGGGGAAAATAAAGAGAGAGTTATATATATATATATATATATATATATATATATATATATATATATATATATATATATATATATATATATATATTGGAAGCTTACTTCATTTTCACCAGCTTATTTGGAAGTTGTTTAACCTTAAAAATAGTTCTGACGGTCAAAGAAATTAATTTTATATTTTGGGATTTTAACAACAGATTTAATTAACTCAATTTTATAAATATAAACAGTGTGAAAAAGAATAACAATTAAACAAATTGACTGAGAGATAAAAGGAAAGAGAAATCTTATTAAAGTTGATAGCACTTTTTTCGTATAATGCCAAATATTGAATTGCCAAAAATAGAACAATGAAGTGAATAATATGATTGATAGAATAATTGAATAATGACAAATTTTGATGGTGTTATATAATTGATGGTGTAATAATGACAAATTTTGCGTAATCAGGAATTAATTGATTCTTTTTATCTTCGTAATTATGGATAATCTTCTGTACCAAATTAGGTGCTGTTTTCTCACTATCACTCATGGGTCTAATAGTCACGACATTATCATGCTCAGCTTCAAAAGTAATTTCCACGTCATCCTTCAGTCACTTTATAATTTTGCTAACACATGTCATTGTTTAACCAGCCCACATGGCGAGATTATTTTTTTTACTAATACAAATAATACCTCAACTTTCTAAATAATCTCAATTGATTTTTCGGAAAGTGGTGTGTTATTTATAGCGGCAATGTTTGCCACCTCTTCCTGAAAAGACATGCACCTTCTTCATTTAACATTCGAGACACGTAGCTTATTATGATTGGTTCTAAGATTTGTTGCGCCTTTCTAGGTACTGACGACATTTGTGGGATTATACTGAATTGTTGTTGTTGTTGTTTCTAGGTACTGACGCGGCTCCGTGACTTCAAAGTGGCAGTCCCAGGATGATGGTTTTTAATGACATAATTCTTTCCTATAAATACGTAATCACAAACCCTTAAACCTTCTTCTATTCTCTTTTGCCTTTGCCTTCTTCTTGGGAATCCTTTCTACTTTACCGTTCTTTGCTTTCAATCTCTTTCTCCACCTCTGTAATGGCTTCCAAATCCTCTCTCTCTTCCAACCCTACTACTTGTCCTTGTCGTACTGTCATAGTCGTCGATCTCCCTAACATGGTGGCTCCAGCTAGGTCTAGGAGAAGGAGAGGAAGGCTCCATAACCGTGGTTCTCTGGTGGATAGCGGTGGCTCTTCCTCTTTTAAAGGAAGTTCTTTCAAATCTTCTACCTTCAAAACTTCCTCTAAGGGAAAAGCCAAAACAAAAGATACCACAAAAGCCCTAGTTGCAGCGGACCCAGGATTTGAGCGCAATGGGGCACCGTAACTTTATATATGCAAATTACTAGCTACAAAAGGCAACTCTTTGAAAACGTAAATGATTACGATAACATATCAACAAAATACAAATTTAATATTATCGAATATCATTAATTTGGTACTAATATAATACTCCCTCCGTTTTAATTTATGTGAACCCATTTGACTGGGCACGGAGTTTAAGAAAAGTGAAAAGACTTTGGATCTTGTGGTGTAAAATGAGACACATATATTTTGTGTGGCTATGAATCATTGTGTAAAAGTAATTTGTTTCCAAATAAAGAAATGAGTCATTCTTTTTAGCACGGACTAGAAAAGAAATAGATTCACATAAATTGAAAGAGAGAGAGAGGGAGTAAAAGTACATGGGCTCATACTTGACTCTATGCATTTTCATATGCAAAAGGAAAAGGTTTAAATTTTAATATGTAAATGTTTATATAGAATGTCCTGGTGTGATTGTAGCTAATAAATATGAGTTAAATGTTTAGGTATCACTAATTAATTAGAATTGAGAAAATATATATCTTACTAACGCATAAAAAATCACAACCCAGATAAATCTTTCAAAAAAGAGAAAGTTCTAAGCAAAAGAGCGTGTGAGGAATTTGGAAAAAAATAAAATAAATTGACTATTATGTACTAATAATAAACTAATATTTAAAAGATAAAAGAAAAAACTAGTAAGAGGGTAGTCGAAAGTTTTAAAAGAGGGGGGGGGGGGAGTTGAGGGAAGGACTGGAAAAGGAATAAACTAAATTGACAATTACATAATAAAAATAAAATTCAGAAAAAGATTATAGAAAAAATTATAAATCAATTGACTAGTAAATAAGGCGTGGTAAGTATCCATGATTTTTTTTTTTATAAGAAAACGTTACCAAAAAAACAATTTAGAAAACAAACAATCAAGTTGTAGAGTGGCTTTCAAACCCAGGTATACAAGTAAGGAAAAGAACTAGAGCCGTCCAGAAACCAGCCTAGCCATTCAACTTTAATGTTCAAGGGGGCCAAGGAAAATATATTAGGGGTCCTCCGTATACATACAATCATATATATATATATATATATATATACATGTTTTTTGCCGAGGCTAACGGAGTCCTGTGACTCCTGAACACTCTATGTAGATCCGCCCCTACCTAGTTGAACCCTTATTTTTGAAATTATACCACAAGAATTTTCTTTTACAGTCGACTGTGTTAAGTAGAACTAGAAGATTAGTTAAAATTATCCTTCTCTTGTTAAACCAGGTCATCTTCCTCTTATTCGCAAAGAGTGCCGGTGGAGAACTAATTTTCCCGTCGAGCTCCTCATGAAGGTGAATAAATAACTACTTACCGTGAATGTTATCCTTTCATATGTACTTATTCATTCATTCTCGGGTTCCAACCTGCAATAGACCCGGTGATCATGGAGTTTTTCCGGAACTTCAACGCGTGTCTTGGTTAGATAGACCCAATAATTTAGAGAGTAGTGGCGTGCCTTTGATATTTATCAAGTTTAGTTTCGACAGATTTTACTCTGTGCCGTCTTCTCCATCTATACTTTCCAAAATTTTTAGTGCCAGTGTATTCACTCTCACGACATGAAGAAAATGAATTGTCGTCAACCCCCAAGATAATCATGATAGGTGATGGTACAAAAGGTTTGCGACTGTTCCCACTCATGAATTGGAGGGACATGACCATCTCCCATTTTCCGAGAAATGGAATCATAGACGTAAACTTCTTTTCACCATCTTTAAGTTGCTTTTGACAAGAGGGGTTGCTCTGATGGTAAGCAACCCCCACTTCCAGTCGAGAGGTTGTGAGTTCGAATCTTCCCAAGAGCAAGGTGAGAAGTTCTTGGAGGGAAGGATGTCGGGGGTCTATTTGGAAACAGTCACTCTACCCTAGGGTAGGGGTAAAGTCTGCGTACACACTACCCTTCCCAAACCTCACTAAGTGGGATTATACTGGGTTGTTGTTGTTATTGTTGTAAGTTGCTTTTGCTTCATTAACAAAGTTCTACTGTATATTTATTTATAAACCCATTGCAACAACCATGAAAATATGCGGGGATATTGTTGGGAATAAACCCTGTAAAAATAATATTCACGGTATTAGTAATAAACACGGAACACTAAATTATGGTTAAATCAGTAAGAATAGAAATGTAGCAATAATGATTCCAAGATTTTACGTGGAAACCCTTCTGAATAAGGAAAAAAAACCACGGCCAAGAAGAGCAACTAATATTACTATAGCGAGGATTTTACACTGTGTAGTAACGAGTACGAATACTCCTAAGACTACTACATCCTTAAAAAAAAATACTCTTTTGCTTTTTCACCTCACTACAATATCTCTCACATTCTATTTTTCTTCACAAACTATTTTCTTATAGTTTATGGAATACCTTGCTCTCTATCTTTCACTCTTTATTGGTGTGTAGAAATGAGAGTTAATATTTCCTTTTATAGCCAAAACCTCACTTTCTAAAGCCTACAATATTTGACAATTTACACACACTTTTCACAATTTCAATAAGGTTGACTACCAAACCAAACCAAGTCAATAAAATTGGCTACTAAATTATACTAATTCAACAAGTTTGGCTACCAAACCAAACCAAATCAACAGAATTGACTACTAAATCATTTGAATGAGATGGACACCATATCAGATATCCCGAATTTCTATGTTTGGGTTGCTTGATGTTGTCTTCTGCTACCATAAAGCAAAGAACTTGGAAATTTATTTTTAAAAATTTGGTTGGATCTCATACGTATTTACATGCATTTCCAATCTGTAATCCTTGTCACATGTGTAGGATTTGAAATTCGTAGAACTGCTCCCTCTGCTCCAGCTATCGGAGAGTAGCTTGGTACGAGCAACAGGTTGAAAAATTGTCAACGGAGACTAGCAATTGGAAAGCACAGTTTGACGCCTGCAACTTGAAAAGGAAGAGTCAGATAGAGAGAAGGAATCTCTTTAGCAATAAACAAAAATGAAGACCTCAGAATTGGTAATAACGAAGGCTGAAGTGAAACAAGAAGAAGAGAAAATAAATAAAATAAAGGCAAACTTTACTAAGCAACACTCCAAAGCTACAGAAGAGGTTCGAAGTTTAAAAGAGCTTCTCGACCAAAAAGAAATGTATGCAGGTGAACTAGTTCAAGAGTTCACTCAAGCCAAAGAAGACCTTTTCTGAGAGAATTAGTTTCCTCGAGTTTTCTCTTGAACCTTTGAATACTTCATACAAATCTTCCCCCAACTGATAATCCTTCTCCAGCTATCTCTTCTCCAAAATAAGTTGCCTCTCCTAATAATTGAACTTAACCTTTTTTTTTCTTGCCAAGTTTTTGACATTTCTGTCAGGTGTTTCCCATAATTTTCTTACCATATTTGATTTTCCTATTTGTTGAAGGAAAGAGTAATATAATTACCTTAATTGGGTTTTCCTTTTTGTAGAAGGAAATTATAATTCTCCTATACTTGGCTAGTCCTTTTTCTTGTAGGAAAATGTTTGGAGTTCTATAAATTGAAGATCCGTCCTTCTCATTCAGTAGCATCCACAATGTAGCCATAGAGGGCTTTAGAGTCGTGTTTAGGGGGAGAATTTTACGAGACAAGTGTTAGTGAGTCACTTGTATTTTCCTCTTCGTGAGGTTGTTCTCTCGATATTTTGTACTCTCTTTTTATATAATGGATTGCTCATGTCCGTTGTGGACGTAGGTCAGTTGACCGAACCACGTTAAATGTTTGTGTCTCTTTTGGTATATTTCTTTTTGTTGTATGATTTATCGTCGTTCAAGGTTTGCTTTGCTAGCTTCCGCATGACACCTGATTTTTTTGGTCCTAACAAGTGGTATCAAAGCGAAGTTCAAGACAGGTTCATCTTGGCGGGTTCAGTTCTAGCCGCAACATATTTGACGATAATCATGATTTTTGTCTGAGAATTTTGACCGGTGTGCTACGCACGTTGAAACAAACTTTGTGGCGGAGATTTGGAGATGCAACCTGTTGAAGGCTATGTGAAGAAAGTGGATCAAGTTTATTTTGTCAGAAAATTCCGGCCAAGGGGGAGAATTGTTAGGTGTTTGCCATAATTTTCTTACCATATTTGGTTTTCCTATTTGTTGAAGGAAAGGGCAATATAATTACCTTAATTGGGTTTTCCTTTTGTAGAAGGAAATTATAATTCTCCTATACTTGGCTAGTCTTTTTTCTTGTAGGAAAAGGTTTGGAGTTCTATAAATTGAAGATCCGTCCTTCTCATTCAGTAGCATCCACAATGTAGCCATAGGGGGCTTTAGAGTCGTGTTTAGGGGGAGAACTTTACGGGACAAGTGTTAGTGAGTCACTTGTATTTTCCTTTTCGTGGGGTTGTTCTCTCGATATTTTGTACTCTCTTTTTATATAGTGGATTGCTCATCTCCGTTGTGGACGTAGGTCAGTTGACCGAACCACGTTAAATGTTTGTGTCTCTTTTGATATATTTCTTTTTGTTGTATGATTTATCGTTGTTCAAGGTTTGCTTTACTAGCTTCCGCATGACACCTGATTTTTTTGGTCCTAACAATTTCTTGCAAGTTTTTTACTTTTTTTTTTATGTACTTTTTATCCTTTGCTCGTTCAAATTGTTCGAGTCTTTGATTGCATGACTTTTATAATTTGTCTAAGTAAATGCATGACTTTCATGTTGATGAAAAATATGCAATTGCGAAGTAACTTGAGATGAAGTTTTTGCAAAACTTTGAAGTAATTATTCATTCATATGAATAGTACAATTGTTTTCTGATAACAATATAATGACTTGTAAATAAAATATTTTCATTGATTGCATTATACCTGTAATTTTTTCAAAAATCTTTTGTTCCGTAACTGTTTCTACACCTTAAAAAATATCCTTGAAGATTATTAGCTTTAGTCCCGGGATTTATCTTCGTAACTTGAATTATGTCGAGCAAATATCTTCATAAGCCGTATAGTCCCCAGTGCTTCACTTGGAAGCATAAGAACTCAAAAATTCGTTCTCTATGCAACTTTGATGGCTTTTTTCTTGGTCCTTTTTCTGAAGAGGAAATATGCACAAGATTTGGGGTTTTTCTCTGATGAAGACTGTGCTTGACCCTTCCCGCCTTCCGACTTCTTGTAACTTTGACCGAGAATAATTAATATTCTTCATGTCAATCCGGGATTTTTTTTCATTCTTGGGTCTGAATTAGCTTTGTGCCTATCATCTAAGAATGTTAGTAAAACTATATGAACAAATAAATAATTAGACAAGAGATACATGGCCATACGTGCTTTTGTTAAAAGTAATACTTCTATTAATGTGCTAATTCCAGTTTAAAGGTAGCACTTTTTCTTTCATGGTTTTCAGATCATATGTCACTTTTCCAGCAATGCTTCGAACTCGATACAGTCCTTTCCAGCATTGTCGCAATTTACCAGCATTAACATCTTGTAATGACTGAAAATCTTTCAAAGGACGAAATCCCCATTTTTGAAGTGTCATAAATTCGTCCTTCGATTGTAGTACCTTTTTATCATTTGCTTTTGAGCCACCATTCGAATCAAAACTAATTACATGCGTTCTTTTATCGTGTCTAAATTTACTCCTAATGACACGTCATTAGATAACTCGTTGTATGAGCAAATCTCAAGCTCGGAAAGCTTCAGTACCATAAATAAATTAGAGAGGAGTTGTGATGACCAATAGGTTATTTTGAGTATTAGACCTTAATTTCTTATTCCTATGCCTCCGTTAGCTTAGTTGGATGTTTCTTGGGTTGCGTGCGTGATCTGTGTCACTATTTGAAAAGATTTTTTGTAAAAATTTGAAGAAAATATGATTTTTGGTTTTAAAAATAACTTGAGTTGACCACAGTCAATAATTTTTTTGAAAACGACCTTGGATTGGTATTTTGACAATTTTGATAGGTCCTGTGATTTTTGATATGGATGTATGCCCGAAATTTAAATTGGAGGTCCCTAAATTGATTTGACCCATTTGGTCGAAAACTAGCATTTTAAAAGTTTGAAATTTACTAAGTTTGACTGTGAGTTGACTTCTTAGCTAAAGGATTCGGATTTTGATGTTGAAACTTGGTTTAGGTCTGTATTGCTATTTGAAACTTGTCTGCAAAATGTGGTGCATTTCGAAATTGATTTGACATGATTCGGACGCTTAATTGTGATTCTAACATTCTTGAGTTTTACTTTGAAATTTCATTCGTTTTGAAAATTGATTTGTAGATTTAGATGTTATTTTGGTGATTTGATTGCGCGATCAGGTTCGTATGATATTATTACACTTGTGTGCATATTTTGTTTGGAGCCCGAGGTGCTCGGGTGAGTTTCAGACATGTTTCGAATGAGTTTTGCTAATGTGAAGATAGCTGGTGCATTTCTGTTGCTGGTGTTCTGTTGCGGATCTTGCATTTGCAAGGTCTGGCTCGCAATTGCGATCCTTGCTTTTGTGAATAAGAGTTCACATTTGCAAGTAGGGCCTAGGATTGGATAACCTCGCATTTGCGAGGAAATGGTTCGCAATTGCGAATATCTCAGGATCGCATTTGCGATCACTTTGTCGCATTTGCAATGCCTGACAAAATTATACTCCTTCGCAATTGCGAAGGCACTAGTCGCATTTGCGAAGGTGGGAGCTTTTCATTTGAGATCATTTTGTCGCATTTGCGATTTCTGAGGCAGGTTCGCATTTGCGACCCTTGTCTCGCATTTGCAGTGTTCGCAATTGCGAACATGACCTCGTAATTGTGATACCTGCAGCTGGGTAAAAGAAGGAAAAAATGGGAATTAGCTCATTTCACACCTTTTCTCATCCCTAAATACTCTAGAGGCGCTTTTTCAAGAGGCTTTTCTTTCCAAATTCATTAGTAAGTGACTTATCCATTTCATTTCAATTACTCATTACATTTCATGAGATTTCCACATCAAATTTTGGATTTCTTTGGTAAAAACTATGAATTTCGGTAGAGTTAGGAATTTTTGTAATATTTAGATTTAGACCTCGAATTGAGTTTGGATGTTGAAACAAATCACATGCCCAGTCTCGAGGTAAATTCACGACCCAAAATCCCAAGTGCTGTGATGGTGCCTATCATGATACCAGGCAAGCCGACAACTCACACATACAAACATCTTGAAACTTAAAATACATAGTCTGATACACTGTCTAAGAAAATAGAACTGAATAAATAAAACTGAGGGATAGGGAAGGAGAGTCAAGGTTTATGGACGCCAAGGCAGCTACCTCGATAATCTCCGAACGACTGAAAACTCTGAGATCAGCAACTACTGTGTCTGTAAATACCTGGGTCTGCACACGAAGTGCAGGTGTAGCGTGAGTACAACCAACTCAATAAGTAACGAGTCTAGCCTTTGGGCGGAAGGCAGTGACGACTGTCGAGCCTCACAGGTACAGTCCAATTACAAAAATACAGTACATAAATGTAGACATGCTTTCAAGTTTAACAGATAAAACCCAAACAGGTAAGATATGTCAAGTACAACTGAGATAAGAAATGATACATCTCGATATCTACATGTCAGTTATGTATGCAAACTGAAATAATAAATAGTGATGAAATCATATGCATACTCTAAGAGTATCAATCACTCAGTTCTCCCATTCACTCTATCCTCACAGTCACTCATTCCTCACAGTCACTCAATCCTCCCAATTGCTTGGCACTAGCGCTCAGAACCCGCACTTAGTAAGTACCTGCGCACATTGTGGGAGTGCAGACTCTGGAGGGATAGATCTAGCCCAAGCGGTATAATAAGCCAATCATGGCATGAATTAGTAAAACATGATGCGGCGTGCAGCCTGATTCCATAAATACCGTCATAATCAAGCCCTTGTCCTCACTCAATCATCAATCTCTCCAATCTCTCGGGCTCACAAGAATCATGATTAGCAACCCAAATAATGATAATATGATGTATCAATAAATGGCAGTAGAGACTGAGATATGATATGCAAATAATAACTGTGACTGAGTACATAATTGCAAATTAAGAAAATAATTCAACATGAAACACGACCCCTGTAGGTCCCAATAGTACCGGCATGTAGCTTAAGCATGATTTCTAACATGACTTACAAATCAATTTCTCTAACATATGGAGAATATATGGATAACGAAAAGATTATTCAACTATACAGCTCAAATGGAATCAACCAAGTCACAATTCCTACGGTGCACGCCCACACTCCCGTCACCTAGCATGTGCGTCACCTCAACACCAATTACATAATACGTAATTCAAGGTTTCATACCCTTAGAACCAAGTTTAGAAGTGTTACTTACCTCAAACCGTGCAAATCTCTACTCCAATAAGCCCTTGCCTCGCGAATCGGTCTCCGAATTCCTTGAATCTAGCCACCAACAATTCGAATTAATCAACTCAAGCTAAAGGAATCAATTTCAAATAAAAATTCTAAGTTATGAAGCAAAAGTCAAAAAGCCAACCCCGGGTCCACGTCACGGAATCCGAGGAAAGTTACAAAATCCGAACACTCATTGAACCACGAGTCCAACCATACCAAAATTTCTCATCCGATACCAAAATCTCGCTCAAATACCCAAAATTTGGCCTAAGATGTTTTCTCTATTTTTCCTCAATATTTCGACCCAAATCATTAATTATATGATGAAATCAAAGATATAATCATGGAATTTAACCAAAACTAAGTAAGAATCACTTACTCCAATAACTCCCTTGAAAATATCTCCAAGAGTTGCCTCCAACCAAGCTCCCAAAATAAAATTATAAAATAAACTCAAACCCTCGTTTTTAATTTTGCCTAGATGTCCCTTCTTCGCGATCGCGGAAAATGCTTCGCTATCGTGAAGCACAAAAACAAGCTGCCAAAATTAAATACTTCTCGAACGCGTACAAAACCATGAAAACGCGAGAAACAAACATTCCTGACCTACGCGATCGCAGACAGACCCTCGCAATCGCGTAGAACAACGCATGTGAACCTAGCTGCCTCACTTCCTCTTCACGAACGTTGCTTAGCCCACGCACTCCTGATGGATTAACTGCTCCAGCTATGTGATCACATATCAAAACTCGCGATCGCATAGAACAAAAACCTTAGCTGCCCAAATTAGCCTACGCGATCGTGGACCTATCCACGCGATCACATAGAAGGAAACTAGACTTGAACACCAGCAAACTTCAGTAGTCATTATAAGTCCCATTTCACTCCGTTAACCATTCAAAATCTACCCGAGGCCTTGGGACCCCAACCAAACATATCAATAATTCCTAAATCATCATACGAACTTAGTCGAGGCCTCAAATTACCTCAAACAACATAAAAAACATGTGTCACATCCCAATTCAAGCCTAATGAACTTATGAACTCCTAACTTCTACATTCAATACCGAAACCTATCAAATCAAGTCTGATTGACCTCAAATTTGCACACAAGTCATAAATGACACAACGAACCTACTCCAATTCCCGGAACCAAAATCCGAGCCTGCTAACCACAAAGTCAACTCTCGGTCAAACTTCTCAATTTCTAGAACTTCTAACTTTCCAACTTTTGCCATTTCAAGCCTAAATCAACTACGGGCCTCCAAATCACTATCCGAACACACTCCTAAGTCAAAATCACCCAACAGAGATATCATAACTATCAAAACTCCATTCTGGAGCCATTTACACATAGGTCATTATCCGGTTAACCTTTCAACTTAAGCTTCCAACTTTGAGACTAAGTGTCTTAACTCATTCCGAAATATCCTCGGAATCGAACCAACTTTTCCCCGCAAGTCACATAACGACAATTGAGAATAAAATAAGTAGTAAATGGGGGAATGGGCCTACAACACTCAAAATGACTGGCCGGATCGTTACATCCTCCCCTCATAAACAACGTTCGTCCTCGAACGGGTCTAGAAACATACTCGGGGTCTCAAATACACATGGATATCTGCTCCGCCTCTCCCGCTTGGTCTCATAAGTTGCCTCCTCAATTGTCTGACTCTCCACTGCACCTTTACTTAAGCTATGTCCTTTGACCTCAGCTTTCGAACCCACTAATCCAAAATGGCCACCGGCTCCACATCATAAGTCAAATCACCATCCAACTGAATCGTGCTTAAATACAAAACATGTGATGGATTGACGACATACTTTTGGAGTATTGAAACATGAAACACTGGATGAACACTCGATAGACTAGGCGGAAAGACAAGCTTGTAAGCCACCTCTCCAATCCTCTGAAGCACCTCAAATGCCACAATATATAGAGTGCTCAACTTGCCCTTCTTCCCGAGCCTCATAACACCCTTCATGGGTGAAATCTTGAGCAGTACCTTCTCCCCCACCATGTAAGCAACATCGTGAACCTTCCGATTGGCATAAGTCTTCTGCCTAGACTGCACTGTGCGATGCCGATCCTGAATCAGTTTAACTTTATCCAAAGCATCCTGAACCAAGTTAGTACCCAACAACCTAGCCTTACCCGGCTCAAACCATCCCACCGGAGATCGACACCATCGCCCATATAAAGCCTTGTACGGGGCCATCTGAATGCTCGATTGGTAGTTGTTGTTATAGGCAAACTCTTCGAGCGGTAGAAACGGATTCCAAGAACCCCCGAAATCTATGACACAAATGCGTAGAATATCCTCCAATATCTAAATAGTGCACTCGGACTATTCGTTCGTCTGAGGGTGGAATGTTGTACTCAACTCGACCTGGGTGCCTAACTCTCACTGAACTGCTCTCCAAAATTGTAATATAAACTGCGTACCCCGATCTGAAATGATAGACACCGATACACCGTGAAGGCAAACAGTCTTACAGATGTAAATCTCAATCAACCGCTTTGAAGAATAGGTAGTCCCAACTGGAATGAAATGCACAGACTTGGTCAACCGATCCACAATCACCCAAATAGCATTAAACTTCCTCGTAGTCCGTGGGAGCCCAACTATAAAATCCATGGTGATATGCTCCCATTTCCACTCCAGAATCTCAAGCCTTTAAAGCAATCCGCTCGGTCTCTGATGCTCATACTTCACTTGATGACAGTTTAGGCACCAAGCTACAAACCCCACTATATCCTTCTTCATCCTCATCCACCAATAGTGTTGCCTCAAGTCCTAATAAATCTTCGCGACACTCGGATGAATGAACTATCACAAACTGTGGGCCTTTTCAAGAATCAACTCATGCAACCCATCTACATTGGGTACACAGATCCGACCCTACATCCTCAACACCCCATCATCCCCCAATAGTAACCTTCTTAGAATCACCGTACTGAACCGTGTCCTTAAGGATAAGCAAATAGGGATCATCATATTGATGCTCTCTGATGCGATCATATAAGGAAGACTGAGAAACCACACAAGCTAGAACCCAACCGAGCTCTGAAACATCTAATCTCACAAATTGATTGTCCAAGTCCTGAACATCAACTGCAAGCAGTCTCTCACCAACATGAATAAATGCAAGACTACCCATACTCATCGCCTTTCTACTCAAGGCATTGACCACCACATTGGCCTTCCCGAGATGATACAAAATGATAATATCATAGTCCATTAGAAACTCCAACCATCTCCGCTGCCTCAAATTTAAATCCTTCCATTTGACGATCTGTAAATATCTCACAAGACACACTGTTGAGATAATGCCTTCAAATCTTCAATGCATGTACGATGACTGCCAACTCCAAGTCATGAACATGTAGTTCTTCTCATGAGGCTTCAACTGGCGCGAAACATAAGCAATCACTCTACCCTCATGCATTAAGACACACCCAATACCAATCCGAGAAGCATCATAATACACTGTATAAGAGCCAGAAGCTGAAGGCAAAACTAGAATTGTAGTTGAGGTCAAGGCAGTCTTGAGCTTCTGAAAGCTCTCCTCATACTCATCCGACCACCTGAATGGAGCACCCTTCTGGGTCAATTTGGTCAGAGGTGCTGGAATAGACGAGAAACCCTCCACGAAGCATCGATAATATCCGGCCAAGCAGAGAACAATCCAAAACTCAGTAGCTAAAGACGACCTAGGCCAACTCTGAACCGCCTTTATCTTTTTTGGATCCACCTTAATCCCCTAACTAGAAAACACGTGCCCCAAGAACGCCATCGAACTAAGCCAAAACTCACACTTGGAGAACTTGGTATAAAGCTTCTCCTCCATCAGCTGTTGTATTACAATCTTCAAATGCGACACATGCTCCTCCTGGCTACGTGAGCAAACCTGAATATCATCAATGAATACTATGACAAACAAATCAAGATATGGTTGAATTACACCGTTCATCAGATGCATGAATGTTGCTGGGGTGTTGGTCAGCCCGAAAGACATCACAATGAACTCATAGTGACCATAGCGGGTCCTGAATGCCATCTTTAGAATATTCGAGTCCCGAATCTTCAACCAGTGATAACCAGACCTCAAATCAACCTTAGAAAACACCCGTGCTCCCTAAAGCTGGTCAAATAGATCATCAATGTACGGAAAATGATACTTGTTCTTGATTGTAACTTTGTTCAATTGCCTATTGTCGATGCACATCTGCGTAGTACCATCCTTCTTCTTCACAAACCGAACCGGTGCACCCCAAGGCAACACGCTAGGCCTAATAAACCCTTTATCAAGAAGTTCCTAAAGCTGCTCTTTCAATTCCTTCAAATCAGCGGGTGCCATAAGATAAGGATGAATAGAACGGGGCTGAGTGCCTAGCACCAAGTCAATACCAAAGTCAATATCAACGTCAGGTTACCTGCCCGATAGGTCTACAAGAAACATATCCAGAAAGTCTCGCATTTCTAGAATAGAATCAATAGTAGGGGTATCAGCACCAACATCCCTCACAAAGGCCAAATATGACAGACACCCCTTCCCAACCATCCGTTGGGCCTTCAGATAAGAAATCACTCTACTCGAAACATAATCTAGTGAACCTCTCCACTCAATCTTTGGCAACCCCGACATTGCCAATGTCACGATCTTAGCATGACAATCCAGAATAGCGTAACATGGAGAAAACCAATCCATACCCAAGATCATGCCAAAATCAACTATACTAAGTAATAAGAGATCAACTCTAGTATCTAATTCCCAAATAGTCACTACACACGATAGATATACATGGTCCACAACAATAGTATCACCCACATGCGTATATACATGAACGAGTGAAACTAAGGACTCACGGGGTATATCTAGATAACGAGTAAAATAGGATGATACATAGGAATAAGTAAAACCAGGGTCAAATAATATGGAAGCATCTCTATGGCACATTGAGACAATGCTTGTGATCACTGCATTTGAAGAAATAACATCTTGCCTGGTAGGAATAGCATATAATCAGGCTTGACTGCCACCTAATCAGCCTCTAGTTGCTTGGGCCCCACCCCGAAATGGCTGTGTGGGTGGTGAAGTAACTGGTGTAGAAGTCATAGCCTGATTCCTCTACTAAACTGGGCCTCCTAGGCGACGAGGATACTGTCTTCACATATGCCCAAACTCCCCGCACTTGAAGCAACTCCCCGCTGGTGGTGGTGGTTGCTATATCGGGCTTCGAGTACCAAAGTAACTGCTAAAAGAACCTAGAACCAATGAACCCTGAAAAGATGGAGCATGGGATGAACTCTGAGCTGGGAGAGTAGTGAGAGATGAATGACCCAAACGAGCACAATACGAACCATGGCTAGCTGATGCACCATGATAAACTGAATGAGCCATCTGAGCGGGCCTATAAGGACGACCCCTGCTATGGTAGGACTGCCCCCAGAAGGAACACCACTGAAACCTCCTGAACTACGAGGCCTCTTGGCCTCCCTCTCCTCACGCTTCTGAGTATGGACCAACTCTAGTCACCGAGCAATATCAACAACCTTGTCGAATCTAGCACCTGATACATTCTCCCGAGTCATAACAAAATGCAACTGATAGGTGAGGCCATCAATGAACCTCTTAATCCTCTCCCTCTCTGTGGGAACCAACCAAACTGCATGACGAGCCAACTTTGAAAATTTTATCTCATATAGGTCACAGACATGCCCTCCTAATGTAGCTGCTCAAACTACGTGCGTAGCTCCTCCCTATGGGTATATGGCACAAACTTCTCTAAGAAGAGAACAGAGAACTCATGCCATGAACGTGGTGCAACACCGACTAGCCTGCTCCTCCCATAGGCCTCCCACCATATGAAGGCAGATCCTTATAGATGAAAAGTAGTAAAGGAGACTCCACTAGTCTCCAAAATGCCTGACGTGCGAAGAATCCACTAGCACTTATACAAGAAGTCCTGAGCATCCTCTGACTCAGCCCACAGAATGATGGAGGCCTGAGCCTCCCAAATCTTTCTAGCCTCTTATGCCCCTCATCATTCATAATGGGACCCACCTAGGCTTGAGCAACTGCAACCAGCTGGGCTGGTAGTGCCCCTAATGCCTGAAGTCCCTGCACCACCTGCTCCGGAGTACGGGCGACGAGAGTCGGAGTACCTTCCCCAACCTGCAAAGTGACTGTTGCGGTCTGAATAGAAACTGCCTGAGCAAGGCTAGTGCAAATAGTCAATGTTTGAGCCAAAGCCTCCTAAAATCCTGAAATCACAATGGGCCCCACTTGCTCAACCATATATGGAACCTGCTCCTGAGTTGGAGCAACTGGTTGATCTGCAAGTGCCGCTCTAGCTGTTGTACGAGCTGCACCTTAGCCACTACCGCGACCTTGGCCTCTCATGGCCTAAGCTGGTGGTACTGGTGGCCGCCCGTCCGGCCTGGTAGCATGTGTCCTTACCATCTATGAGAGAATAGAATAACATAAGTTTAGTTCCTGAAATCAGCAAATTTGCACAACAAGAATGTGAAGTTTTCCTAAGGGTTCGACAACCTCTCGAAAGTAAGTACAGACGTCTCCGTATCGATCCACAAGACTCTACTGAACCTGCTCATAACTCGTGAGACCTATGTAACCTAGGCTTTAATACCAACTTGTCACGACCCAAAATCCCAAGTGCCGAGATGGCGCCTATCATGATATAAGAAAGGCCAACAACTCACACATACCAATATCTTGAAACTTAAAATATATGAAAAAAAGCTTAAGTAAATAAAAGTCTCATAAAAATTGAATGAAAATGTCACAGCTAAATACAAAATCTCCCAAAGCCCAGGTGTCACTAAGTACATGAGCATCTACACAAATACATAGTCGGATACACTGTCTAAAAAATAGAATTGAATAAATAAAACTGAGGTATAGGGAAGGAGAGTCAAGGTCTGCGGACGCCAAGGTAGGTACCTCGATAATCTCCGAACTACTAAAAACTATGAGATCAACAACCACCATGTCCGAAAACACCTGGATCTGTATACGAAGTTCAAGGTGTAGCGTAAGTACAACTAACTCAATAAGTAACAAGTCTAGACTTTGGACTGTAGCAGCAACGAGCGCCACAGGTACAGTCCAATTATAGAAATACAGTATAGAAATGTAGACATACTTTCAAGTTTAATAGATAAAGCCCAAACAAGTAAGATATATCAAGTACAACTAAGATAAGAAATGATACATCTCGATATCAACATGTCAGATATGTATGCCAACTGAAGTACAAAACAGTGATGAAATCATATGCATACTCTCAGAGTAGCAATCACTCAGTCCTCCAATTCACTCCATGCTCACAGTTACTCATTCTTCACAATCACTCCATCCTCACAATCACTCAATCCTCCTAATCACTCGGCACTCGTTCTCAACACTCGCACTCACACTCAGTAGGTACATGCGCTCACTGTGGGTGTGCAGACTTCGGAGGGGTAGATCCATCTCAAGAACTTAATAAGCCAATCATGGAATAAATAAATAAAGCATGCTGCGACGTGCAACCTGATCCCATAAATATCCTCACAATCAAGCCCTCATCCTCACGCAGTCATCAATCTCTCCAGTCTATCGGGCTCACAAAAATCATGATAATCAGCCCAAACAATGATGAAATGATATATTAATAAATGGAAACAGAGATTGAGTTATGACATGCAAATATTATCTGTGACTGAATAGATAATTACAAATTAAGCAAATAATTCAAAATGTAATACGACCCATGTTGGTCCCAACAGTATAGTCATGTAGCCTCAACATGATTTCTAACATGACTTGCAGCTCAATTTCTCTAACACATGGGGAATATACGGATAAAGACATGATTATTCAACTATATAGTTCTACGGAATCGACCAAGTCACAATTCCTATGGTGCACGCCCACACTCCCATTATCTAGAATGTGCATCACCTCAACACTAATCACATAACACGTAATTTGGGGGTTTATACCCTCAAAACCAACTTTAGAAGTGGTAATTACCTCAAACCGTGCAAATCTCAACTCCAATAAGCCCTTGCCTCGCGAATTGGCCTCTGAATGCCTTCAATCTAGCCACGAACAATTCGATACAATCAACTCAAGCTATAGGAACCAATTCCATATAAAAATGCTAAGTCGTTAATCAAAGGTCAAAGAGTCAACTCAAAAGTCAACCATCGGGGCCACGTCTCGGAATTCAAGGAAAGTTATAAAATTCGAATACCCATTCAATAATGAGTCCAACCATACAAGAATTACTCAAATCCGATACCAAAATCCCGGTAAAATCTCCAAAATTTGGCCGAAGAAGTTTTCTCCATTTTCCCCCAATTTTCAACCAAAAACGCTAATTAAATGATGAATCAAAGATATAATCATGGAATTTAACCAGAACTAAGAAAGAATCACTTACCGCAATCACTCCCTTGAAAATATCTCCAAGAATTGCCTCCAACCGAGCTCTCAACATCAAATTGTGAAATAAACTCAAAAAATCATTTTGAGACTTTAAATTCTGCCTAGATGTCCCTTCTTCAAGATCGCGGAAAATGCTTCGTGATTACAAAGAACAAAAACCGGCTGCCAAAATTTAAAACTTCACGAACGCATATAAAACCATGCAAATGCGAACACCAAACATTCTTGACCTACGCGATCGCGGATAGACCCTTGCGATCGCAGAGAAAAATGCGCGTGAACCCAGCTGCCTCACTTTCTCTTTGCAAATGCTGGTTAGCCCACGCGTTCGCGATGTGTTTGCTTCTCAAGCTACGTGACTGCATACCAAAACTCACAATTTCATAGAAAAGGAAACTTTACCTGCCCAAATTAGCCTACATGATCGCGGACCTATCCACGTAATCGCATAGAAGGAAACCAGACCTGAACACCAGCAAACTTCAGCAGTCATTCCAAGTGCCATTTCACTCCGTTAACCATTCGACATCTACTAGAGGCCCCCTGGACCCCAACCAAACATACCAATAAGTCCTAAAACATCATATAAACTTAGTCGAGGCCTCAATCACCTCAAACAATATCAAAAACACGAGTCACATCCCAATTTAAGCCTAATGAGCTTATGAACCCCTAACTTCTACATTCAATGCCAGAACCTATCAAATCAAGTCCGACTGGCCTCAAATTTTGCACACAAGTCATAAAAGACACAACAGACCTACTCTAACTCCTAGAACCAAAATCCAAGCCCAATAACCACAAAGTCAACTCACGGTCGAACTTTTCAATTTCCAAAACTTCTAATTTTTTAACTTTCGCCATTTTAAGCCTAGATCAATTACGGACCTCCAAATCACTATCCGGACACACTCCTAAGTCCAAAATCATCCAATGGAGCTATCAGAACCACCAAAACTCCATTTCAGAGCTATTTACACATAAGTCAACATCTGGTCAATCTTTTCAACTTGTGCTTCTAACCTTGGGACTAAGTGTCTCCACTTATTTTGAAACATCCCCGGAACCGAACTAACTATCTCGACAAGTCACGTAATGACAATTGAGCATAAAATAAGCAGTAAGTGGGGATTAGGGATGTAACAGTCAAAATGATTGGCCAGGTCATTATAGATAAATAGGTAATCGGGTTTTGGCCCGAATCTCGGGTTTTGACCAAGCTAGCCCCGAATTGACTTTTGTTGAATTTTTGAATAATGATCAAAATTGAACCTCTTTCATTTTTGGGTAGTTTCTAAAGCTTATTTTAAATCGTTTGGTCAATAATTTGCTTGAATTGGTTGGTTTGAAGGCATGTTCAAAAGGCAAAGCCATTGTTAATTGATTGTAGAGTAGCGAAGTGAGGTAAATGTTAGGTCTAACCTTGATTTGAGGGAATTAGGAACCCTTGAACTACATATTATGTGAATTATGTGGGAACTGGTGTATATGCAAGGTGACAAGTGTATATACGTCGTTATGATACTTGCTTCCATGTTTTCGTTACTTCATGATATATCTTGTTTCATACCTTAATCACTACTTACTTTATTGATTCCATGCCATAATTCTTACTTGTCATTTAGCTATTTTTGTATTAAACTATCCATTCCTTCTATGATTCCATGCTTATTTGCTAATTGCTTTACTTGTATATCTGAATTGGCATATGTCTTACTTGCATTATAGTTTTGTAGTATTTGATGTCTTCTATACGTGATTTCCCTTGTATGTGTTATCTAATTGATAGATATTGATGAGTTGGTAAGGTCGAGTCATTCAAGTTGTTAGAGATTCTTTGGTTATTATGTGATTCTGCATTGCTTCGTACATTTAATCTCTTGAGGTATACATTCTTGTAAATTTTTGTTCTTGAATTGCTATTGTTGAATGAAATTGCTCGGGGAGTGGGTTGCACTCCACAACGAAAATTGAAAGGTAATGAATTGAAATAGTGGAATAAGGCCAGATTTTAACATTGATAAATGATGATATGGTGGGATCAGATTACGCGTCACAATAGATTGTATGTGTAATACTTGACATTGATAAATGATGATATGGTGGAATTGGGTTGCGTACCACAACAATTTGTATATGTTGTACTAGTTGTTATTGTTGAGTTGGCCTCGACATTTTTAGAGATTATGAGAGATGTTATTCTGGGCTTTCTGATAATGAGGTTTAAGTTCATTTCCATGAGTTAATTAGTTTACTTCCAATTCCTATTTCGTTTCTTGTTATTATCAATATCACTAGGTACAAGTTATTGTAAGTGGCCTACTTTAGCCTCATCACTACTTCGTCGAGGATATGCTTGGCACTTACAAAATACATGGGGTCAGTTGTACTCATACTGTACTCTGTACTTTTTGTGTGCAAACATTGAAGTTGGTCCTGATAGCACTCAGTAGCTTTGCTTGGATCCAGTCGCTGTCGGAGACTTGAGGTAAAGCTGCACGACGTCCGCAACCTTGAAGTTCCCTTCCCTTCTATCTTTAATGTTTTATTGAGTTTTGAAACAGTGTATTTTATTTAGACCTTGTTTGTAGCATTTTATATGTTCATGTACTCGTGACTCCAGGTTCTTGGTTATGTTTAGACTTTGTTTTTCGGTATTATTTTACTCTACTTCAGACTTATATCATTATCATTGTTAATATTTTATTTTCAATTGTTAAAATTCAGAAAATTTTTTGTTTCATGTCGTCTTTCTTAGCAAGTAGATGTTAGGCGCCATCATGACCCCGAGGTTAGGATTCCGGGTCGTCACAAGTTGGTATTAAAGCACTAGGTTACTTAGGTCTCACGAGTCATGATCAAGCTTAATAGAGTCTGGGAGATCGGTACAGAGACGTCTATACTTATCTTTTAGAGGCTATGGAGTTTTAGGAAAATTTCACTTCTTTTTTTCCCTATCATGCGATTCTGTTCTATCATTGATATTTGAATCATTCCATTCTTGCTCTCTCTCAGATTGTGAGAACATGCACATGATCTACAATTGGGGACGAGCCGGAGTCCCTTGTTGTAGCTACTTGTTTACCATGAAAATGGTAACAACATTTAAATTTGTAAATGGGATTCAAAAAATACGTGATCTATTTTTATGCTAGTTGTTAGAGCAGTTGATGCTAGGAGTATGAAAGTTTATCGATGAGATGCAAGTTAAAATAGGGCAGTAATCAAACCGAGGAGCTTGCTGCCCGGGCTTCTGACTGATCGATGAAGGGCCTCGGGGTTGATATACGGCTCGAGCTCGAGCTATAGAGGGTAACTGGGGAAGGATTAACAGTTAGAATATAATTAAAGAAGGCTCTTTATGGCCAATACCAAGCAATAAATGAAGAACAAGTATGAAAGCAATAGATGCTAAGAGTATCCTCGGGCAGATGAGTTAGAGAGAAGAGAGAGAGAGATATTATTGATCTTGTGTAGAATAGTTGGAGCAACATCAGCCCCTTACAAGGTGGAGAGGGTTCCCTTTATATAGGAGGAGAAACCATTCATAGTACAACATACATTAATTATAAAAGCATGGAGATGGGACGGCTAGACGTGACGCCTCGACACACGCTTTGGGTAGGCCGGCTCTGTCAGACTTAGCTGCGTGCATTGGGAATTTCCCTTTTTATTCCAGCCTCGATCTTCATTTTTTCTAAGTTGGATCTCGGCGAGCCCCGAGGGAGGGGACTCTATCGCAACTCCACGTCCTCGGGGTCTCGAGATATTCTTTCGAAGTGGCTTGATAGCGGGAAATTAAGCCCTCTGATTTTGTCGCATACACTACTACTCGGGGCAGAGGCCGAGGTAGAGTCAGAGCTCCGCCTAGAGCTCGAGCAGCAGTACCAACAGTGGAGCCTCATATTGATCATAAGGAGAAGACCCCAACTCAGACCATACCAGTTAGGCTAGCTCAGGTCCTAGAGGTATTTGTAGCCGCTCTAGTACTTCAGGATGCCTAGTCTGTTTAGTGGGCCTGATGGAGAGTGTGGCCCAGACCGGTGTATTTTCGATGGCACTAACCGTTTCTCAGGCCGGGGGAGGAGCACAAACTCCCGCTACTCACACTCCAGAGCAGATGGCTCCCTATATCAGACTCCAACAGCCTAGCTAGTTGGGGTTGTTCAAACATTTATTGCGGCATAGGTCGGGGAGAGGCCATTACGTCTTTTGAGTCCTTGATGAGGCTAGATAGGTTTACCAAGATCTTTTTTATTCATTTTAGTGGTGCACCTTCTGAGGACCTAAAATATTACTTGGACCATTGCCATGAGGTGTTGCATAACATGGGTATTATTGAGACCAATGGGGTCGACTTTGTAGTGCTCCAGATGACTGACTCTACTAAGAGATGATGGGGAGATTGTGTGTTGACCAGACCAGCTGGTTCACTTTCGCTTACCTGAGATCAGTTTTTGCAGCTCTTTCTGGAGAAGTCTATTCATTTCACTTTGAGAGAGGAGTATCGTAGGCAGTTTGAGCGCCTTCAACAGGGTGGCATGACATTCACCCAGTATGAGACTCAATTTGAGGACCTAGCTTGCCATACCATTTTCTTGCTCCCTACTTAGAGGGAGAGAGTGTGGAGATTCATCAATGAACTCACTTTCAGTATCAGGCTCTAGATGGGCAAGGAGGCTGGAGATGATATTTCTTTTCAGAGGGCTGTAGAGATTGCGAGATGGATCGAGATGATTCGTGGTAAAGAGAGGGGGACAGTGTCTATCAAGAGGCCTCGTCATTTTGGTGGTTTCAGTGGTGCCTCATCTGGAGGCCGGGGTACTTTTGGTAGAGGCCATCCTCCTAGGTTATTCTAGTCAGCGCTTTAAACGTTTCACGGTGCTTCAGGTAGTCGTGTTCCTTATGTATCCCATCCTGAGCAGCTAGCCTATAGTGCACCATCATCTTCTATTAGTGCACCTCCGATCCAGAGCTACCACAATTGTTATCTAGCCTGCCTGGGTCAGTCTCAGCTTGAGCAGTCAGGAGGGTGTTTTGGGTGTGGGGGTACAGGTCATATCAAAAGGTATAGCCGTAGATTGTCGAGAAACATACCACAATAGAGTTATCATGCCATGGTTCTAGCACCGGTTGCTTCACCGCCTGCTCAGACAGCTAGAGGTGGAGGTTAGGCCATTAGAGGTGGAGGTCAGACCGTTAGAGGTGGATGCTAGTCAGCAAGAGGCCATCCGAGAGGTGGAGGTCATAGTGGTGGGTCTCAGCCGCATTTTTGTGTATTCCCAGCTAGACCTGAGGCCGAGTCATCCGATGTTGTTATCATAGGTACTATTCTAGTTTTCCATAGAGATGCTTCAGTTCTATTTGATTCGGGCTCTACTTATTTCTATGTGTCATCGTATTTTACTTCATATCTGGTTGTGCCTCATGATTCTTTGAGTGCTCCTATGTATGTGTCCATGCCTGTAGAAGATTCTATTGTTGTAGACCGTGTTTGTGTGATTACTATTGAGAGTCTTGAGACTAGTGTAGAACTCCTACTTCTTGATATGGTAAACTTTGATATTATTTTAGGTATGGATTGGCTGCCATTGTATCATGCTATATTGGATTGTCACGCCAAGATTGTGACCTTATCCATGCCGAGGTTCCCTTAATTAGAGTGGAGAGGGACTCTTGGCCATTCTACTAGTGGGTTTGTTCTTATGTGTAGGCTCGACATATGGTCGAGAAGGAATGTTTAGTTTATTTGGCCTATATCCATAATTCTAGTCCGGAAGTTTCATCCATGGATTTATTACCAGTTGTGCGTGAGTTTCCAGAGGTGTTTCTTATAGATTTGCCTGGGATGCCACCCGATAGAGATGTTGACTTGGCTCCGGGCACTCAGCCTATTTCTATTCCATCATACCGTATGGCCCCGCCTGAGTTGAAGGAACTGAATGAGCAGTTGCAAGAATTTCTTGATGGATTCATTAGACCTAGTATCTTGCCCTGGGGTGCGCGCTGGTGTTTTTTATGAGGATGTATATAGATTATCGGCAATTGAACAAAGTCACCATCAAGAACAAGTATCCCTTGTCGAGGATTGCTGACTTATTTGATTAGCTTCAGGGTGCCAAATACGAGCATTATGAGTTCATAGTGATATCAATTGGCCTGAGAAATGCCCCAACAACATTTATGGATTTGATGAATTGGGTATTTAAGCCCTATTTGGATTCTTTTGTGATCGTCTTCATTGATGATATCTTAATATATTCTTGTAGTCAACAGGAACATGAGCAGCATCTTCGGGCGGTACTTCAGACCCTGAGAGATAGTCAGTTGTATACCAATTTTTCAAAGTGTGAGTTTTGGTTGGACTCAGTTGCCTTTTTGGGACATATTATATCTACAGCAGGCATTAAAGTGGATCTTAAGAAGATTGAGGCAGTTTAGAACTATTCGATGTTTGGAGGGTTATTATTGCCTATTTGTGGAGGATTTTTCATATATTGCAGCCACATTGACTAGATTGACCTAGAAGGTTGCCCCATTCAGATAGTTCAATGAGTATCAGTTGAGCTTTCAAAATCTCAAGACTGCTTTGACTATAGCCCCGGTGTTGGGGTTGCCCACATGTTTAGGATCATGCACGGTGTATTGTGATGCATAGCACATTGGGTTCAATGTCATATTGATTTAGTATGGAAGGGTGATTGAATACGCATCGCGGCAGTTGAAGGTTCATAAGAAGAAATGCACTGAATATTTGGAGACATTACCGCTACTGTGTGTCGTATAAGGTATTCACAGATCATCAGAGTATACATTATTTGTTCAAGTAGAAGGATCTCAATTTGAGGCTGAAGAGGTGGTTGGAGCTATTGAAAGACTATGATATCACTATTTTGTATCATCCCGAGAAGGCCAATGTGGTGGCCGATGCCTTGAGTAGAAAGGCTGTGAATTTGGTTAGCCTTGCATAAATTCTAGGTTGTGAGAACCTCTAGCATCAGATGTTCGGGCCTTGGCCAATTATTTCATGAGCATAGATGTTTCGGAGCCTAGTCGGTTTCTAGATTGCACAGTCTCTTGGTCTTTTTTGTATGAGTGCATCAGAGAGCGTCAGTATGATGACCCCATTTGCTTGTCTTTATAGACACGGTGCAACACGATGATGCCAAGAAGGTTTCTATTGGAGATGATGTGGTGTTACAGATGCAGGGTTGGATTTTCATGCCTAATGTGGATAGGATTTGTGAGTTGATTCTTGAGGAGGCCCATAGTTCGCGGTATTCTATCCATCTGGGCGCCGCCAAGATGTATCACAATTTGAGGCGGCATTGTTGGTGGAGGAAAATGAAGATTGATATAGTTACGCATGTGGCACGGTGTTTGAGTTTTCGACATGTAAAGTACGAGCATCAGAGGCCTAGAAGTTTTCTTCAGAGGCTTTAGATTCTTGAATGGAAGTGGGAGTGTATTACCATGGATTTCGTTGTTGGACTCCCATGGACTCAGAAGAAATTTGACGCAGTCTGGGTGACTGTGGATAAGTTGACCAAGTTAGCACATTTCATTTTAGATCCACGAGATTGTTCGTCTTTACGGTGTATCGATGTCTATTATTTCTGATCGAGGCATGCAGTTCACTTTGTGCTTGTGTTATGGATTTCAGGGGCTTTTGGGATCAGTTCTTGTCGCTTGCGGAGTTTGCCTACAACAACAGCTACAAATCGAGTATTCAGATAACTCCTTATGAGGCCTTATATGAGAGGTAGTGTCGTTCGCTAGTTGGTTGGTTTGAGACAAGAGAGGCTCAGTTATTGGATACCAATTTGGTTCAGGATTCCTTGGAAAAGGTTAAGATGATTCAGGACCGACTTCACACAACTCAATCTAGGCAGAAGAGTTATGCCGATCAGAGAGTTCATGATGTTGCATTCATGGCTGGAGAGAGTATTGCTCCAGGTTTCATCCATGAAGGGTGTGATGAGGTTTGGGAAGAAGGGCAAGTTGAGCCCTAGGTATATCAGATCCTTTGAGATTCTCGAGAAAGTGGGTGAGGTGGCCTACAAGCTTGCATAACCACCTAGCTTATCAGCAGTTCACCCGGTGTTCCATGTGTCCATGCTCCGGAAGTATCACGGTGATCCATACGATGTATTAGATTTAAGCTCAGTCCAACTGGACAAGGATTTGACTTATGAGGAGGAGCCGGACGCCTTCTAGCCCAGCAAGTCCGAAAGTTGAGGTATAAGAGTAATCCTTCAGTTAGAGTGCAATGGAGAGGTCAGCTGATCAAGGCATCCACATGGGAGTTCGAGACCGATATGTGGAATACATACCCACACTTTTTCGTTGGTCCAGGCACCTTTCTATGTCTGTTCGAGAATGAACATTTGTTTTATAGGTGGAGAATGTGATGACCGGATAGGTCATTTTGAGTATTAGACCTTAATTCCATGTTCTAATGCCTCTTCTATCTTCTTTTGATGTTTCTTGGGTTGCGTGAGTGGTCCATGCCACTATTTGAAAAGCTTTTATGTAAAAATTTGAATAAAACATAATTTTTGACTTTAAAAAGAACTTGAATTGACTACGGTGAAAAATGACATCGGATAGGTGTTTTGACGATTTTTGTAGGTCCGTATCATCATGTTGGACTTGAGCATATTTCCGGAATTGAAATTGGAGGTCCCTAAATTTATTTGACTTTGTTTGCCGAAAACTAGCATTTTGAAAGTTTGAAAATTTACTAAGTTTGACCGTAAGTTGACTTCTTAGCTAATGGATTCAGATTTTAATGTTGAAACTTGGAATATGTCTGCATCGCTATTTGAAACTTGTTTACAAATTTTGGTGCTTTCGGAATTGATTTGATATGATTCGGACGCTTAAATGTGATTCTAACGTTCATGAGTTTTACTTTGAAATTTCATGGGTTTTGAGGATTGATTTGTATATTTAGATGTTATTTTGGTGATTTGATTGTGCGAGCAATTTCGTATGATGTTATTACACTTGTGTGCATGTTTGATTTGGATCCCGTATGGCTCGGGGCGAGTTTCAGACGTGTTTCAGATGAGTTTTGCTAATGTAAAGATAGTTGCTGCATTTCTGATGATGGTGGTTTGCTGCAGATCTCGCATTTGCGAGGCCTGGCTCACAATTGCGAGCAAGAGTTCTCCTTTGCGAGCAGAGCCTAGGATTGGGTAACCTTGCATTTGCGAGGAAATGGTTCACAAATGGAAACAACTGAGGATCATATTTGCGATCACTTGGTCGCATTTGCGTTGCCTGGAAAAACTATACTCCTTCTGTCATGACCTTAATTTCCCTCTATAGGATGTCGTGATGGCACCTAGTCTCTAACACTAGGCAAGCCTAATACTTACTGGACTAATGACATAATTTAATCAAAACAACTATTGAACATGAAATTGAAATTTCTATAATAAGCCAACAATCCCAACATGATGTACAACATCCCAAAATCAATAGTACAAGTCATAAGCTCTACTGAGTTCACTAGGAAATTTCTAAGTACAATTGTGTCGGAATAGAAATAAACTGTAAAATAACTTCAGAAGGTGACTCCGAGGCCTGCGAACGTGATGACAAGTATACCTTGAGTCTCTACAGCAATGCCCGATCAGCTAACTACTGAACAAAAAACTCTGAAGTACCTGTATCTGTACAAAAATGTGCAAAAAGTATTGCATGAGTTCACCATGGCAGTACCCAGTAAGTATCAAAACTAACTTCAGTGGCGTAGTAACAAGGGAATGTCATAACACCTACTAGTCTTAATAACATGTATAAGTATGAATGTAAAACTAACAAAGAACAATATCAATATAAATCTAAGCATGGTAAACATAACAAAACAATACTCGCAATAAAAAACTTGAAACAACAATTAGTAACAGGGAACAAACAGATAATAATGTCGTAAAATAAGCTGAACAAAGATTATGTCTGGTTAAACCAAGTAAGGAAAGCAAGTAAAAACCGCCTATACACAAGATTTATTCAAGAATTTTCCCGAGATACCACACCTCAAAGTCACAAATCACGGATCCCAATTCAGAACCCTAATACTTGGCATCTTGTGCCCATGTTACGAATCACAACTGCACAGACAACCCACGTGCTGCACGGACAACTCACGTGCCAATACCATTAATACCTTATATTTGCACGGACAACTCACGTGCTTAGGGAGTGACAATATCTTATATCCGTAAGGACAACTCACTTGCCGGCAATATCAATAACTCGTAACTGCAAGGACAACTCACGTGACAATAGTACAACTCTCACACAGAAGGCAAGTATATGAGAATACATGTAAATGATCGATAAACATCAAGGTTCATCTTCTTAAACCGATATGAGTAATTAATTACGTGTATGCTTATGCAAGTGTTCTATCACAACTCGAGTCAACAAGTAAGACCAGAGACAATGAATGGCACATAGGAAATAACACAACAAAACATAAAATGCATAACTCACATAAGGTAGGTACACCACTACACAAATATCATCAATAACAATGCCCTGAGGCCATTACGAGTCGTCACAAATCATCCCCGATATTGCCCCCTTATCTCACCACGTGCGCAACAATAAAGTAATTTCCTTCCTTGTCTTGCCAGACGCGTATAATAATATTCCCATATTGTCTCGCCACATAGCCCGCCTTGTCACAATGCATGTGCAAATATCAATAATAGAAATAGCATGGAAAACTCACATGCGAACATCCCGACAATCCTCACAACAATATCACGTGTGCCAAAACATAACAACACAATATAACAATTTGCAGTATATGTGCCTGTATGACACAACATTTCCTTAAAGAAGTTCTAATACCACAACCACACATAGCCATTGGCTCAAGAATACTGAGTACAACAATAACTACTATAACACGATAGTACGACAAGTAGATCAACACAAGAATTACAAACCACAAAGAAACGGATGAATGGGCTCACAATGAAAGATATGACAAATAATAATGGTTTCAACAAAAATAACTCAACAATGATTGGGATAGTGTGTAACAACGATATCAACTAGGAGTAACTCAACAATAGGAGAGATAACATGTAACAATTATTCCAAATAAGAATGATCCAACGATAAGAGAAATAACATGTAACAACGATTCCAAATAAGTACAACTAAATGATAAGAGAGACAACATGTAACAACGAATCCAAATATGGTTCAACTCAACGAATAAGAGAGATAACATGTAACAACGATTCCAAATAAGTAAAACTCAACGATAGGAGAGATAACATGTAACAATGATTCCAAATAAGTACAACTCAATGGTAAGAGAGATAACATGTAACAACAATTTCAAATAAGTATAATTCAACAACGGAAGAGATAACAGTAACTTCAATTAAGGATAATCAACTACGGAAAAGATACATAGCAATGAAAGAGGTAACAACTTCATGTACATAAGAACCTAAGAGTCTAAATGTTATACCCCAAACCTGAAGAGGTATGGCCGGCACCCGATGCCATACTCGGCTTGAGCGTACCACTCTGTAATTTTGAACTCTGGAGGGGGTAACCCTCAACTTAGGCCGATGAGGCCATATTTTGAATCGTCTGAAAATAACACCTCTCTCATCTGTGGTTTAAACATACCCAAAAGCTGATATATATAACTGTGTAGGCCGACAAAGCCGCCATGAACATCTACTGATATATAGAATATACAAGACTCGTCTACAAGCCTCTAGAGATAACTGAACTATACCATGGTCGGGACATGGACTTGACCTAGCCATCAAACCTATATATATAAAATGGACTCCAAGTTCTAGACCTGGTAACTCCGAGAAAGTCGAGTTTACCAACCAAGCTGATGTTTGACTTTGTCTGCTGGGTGGGCCTGTCCAACTGTCAATGAGGACCTACAGGCTTGAAATACAGCATTCCCAGCAAAAGGGACGTTAGTATGAAATAATGTACCGAGTATATAAGGCAAAAAAATAACTAAAAGCAGAACTAATAATATAATAACTAAAAGTAATTGGGAGTCAAAGATAATCTGAAGATATGCTTACCTGCTGATACTGACTTGACTCTCTCAATATAGTAAGTAAAATAGTTGTCCAACCTTATAAGGCTCGGCATGTGTAACTGCTCTGCCGTAGTAGGTTTGCTCATAGGTGCTTGGCCATACTAGGCTCTGTATCTCGGCCATTCTGGGCTCGCTGATAGGCGCTCGACCACAGTAGGCTCAGTATATAACTCATCATCTAAATGAAATAAAGGTTTAGCCTTAACATACCTTAACTCTATTGACTCCTTAATACCTTCCAATCAATTCTTCAAACAACTTAACTCAATCTACCACAACATAAGTAGATTCAAAATTAGTGTTGAGTAAAGGCTAAGTTCGCAACTTAAACTAGTAGCTAGTTTACGTAAATTTGGGCAGCATCTCCCCTGTAATAAAGCCCTCCTCCAATACCATATACCAACAACAGAAAGAACAAATCAATAACAAAATATATGCATTATTTTCCAACCTTATCTCTCTCACAATATATCACAAAACAACCTGCACACCCTAATCACTTCATATATAAAACGACAACAAAAGTAGTGTCAAATAACCTAAAAATGTAACTACAAATGATCAGCCCACCATTCCATCATTATGTGGTGTTTATCCACACATTTGTTCCTCCAAAACTTTATAAAACATCAGCAAAATAGACAGCCCAAAAGAAACACGAAGCAGCCCACAAGACAGTCCACTACAAGTCGAATAACTCAAGCTCACGGCTTCTAATTACCGTACCGTGAGATCTAACTATTAGGAAAAGAATTTATCAACCTTCCTTGAGATTTAAAGCTTAAATACAGAAAGTAGAAGTTTTCTTAACTATGAAGTACCTTCCAAAACTCAAAGTACAAAGAAAATGAGAGGCGATATAGCGATACTTACGTCGTAGGGATCGTTCTAGTGTTATCACTTCTTGATTTCGTACCCGAGATGTTAATATTATTGGAAGCCCTTTTAGAGGTATTGAGGATAAGTTGAGGGGTCTTATTCTGGTCGTGGTATGTTAAAAAGTGACGAAAGATACGACATAAAGCTTATATATATCCATTTTTGAAAAGTCAAAGAGGGGCTAGCTTGACACCCTATTATTGGCTCTTCTTTCGATGCTTATATCTTTTTATCCGGATGTCGTATGAACAAACGGTTAAAAGAGTTAGAAAATAAATTCTAAGACCTTAAATTTGGTATATAATATGTCCTAAAAAGACCTCATATAACAAACAAAATATATTGCTAAAAAAGCTTTAGTGACACACCTACTTGTCACCTATGCAGTCTGTGCAGTCTTGCGAAACTGCAAATATCTCTGTATTATTATGTCGTATAAATGAACAGTTTAATGGTATAGAAAATAGTCTCATATATAATCAATTTGGTAGGTAGATCGTCCCCTAACTCCAAGTATATTGGGAGAAAAGCTCAGCTACATTTGACCTAAATTTCAACATACTTATGAATGTAACTTGTGATGATCTTTGCCAACTTTCGTTCCACAACTCACCTGACTTCAAAAAATGACACACATCTATCATATGACTAAAATAACTCATAACATAATCTCCTTATAATTTTAAGAACCCTATTCTTACCCCAAAAGTATATGTTATAACAATCCCAACTTGTCAACTTTCGACGAAACTTATTTTCTTCAATTGGTTTAGCTTCTAGGACTTCCAACCCTCTTGGTACTTGAAGTCCATGATCTTAAGTATTTTTAACCTCCAAGATAATTTGATTAACTTATTTTATATACTTTCAAAGATGATATCATTTCAGAGCATCATCAATTAACTTACGGCGTACTCTTGCATACGAAACTATTGGGTGTAATATCATTCCCCCTTTGAAACATTTGTCCTCGAATGTTGACTGATGCGCTTATCAGTTTCATAACCTATAGCTCTTATGAATAATTTAGTACTATTCTTGACATCTAGGCAACTTCCAAAGTCCAGGACATTCCCCCCTTTAGGCCTCTTTCGCACACCACGACTTGTTGTTAGAATTCTTCCAATCTTGTAACTGTTGTGACCTTCTATCATGCAGCCTGTACGACTTTGTCTTTGTATGTGCGCCTATGCGACTCTTTTGTCCTTTTTCCTCCAGCTTTTAGCCAATCTCTAGGCCTCACTTTGGGAATCTATACAGATCTATGACAAGTTGTCCCTTTATGCATCTATAGGTGTACTGAAGTCATTTGCTTGGTACTTTGTCGAACTTACGACTATTGCTATATCTTGTTTCATATCCTCTGATATCTATTATTATGGTTGTACTGCATCTAAGTAGGTCATACTATGCCATAACACATACTTTGATTTATTATTATCGAGGTCTGCTACCAAACTCCAAGTTACTCTCTCGCTGCTTATCCTATATGAGTAAATCTAAGTCCTTTAATGCTTCCTCATTACTGTTTATCTTAAGAATGACAAACAAATCTCATCTCATACTATGAAGTTTTTATCCAACTATTGTTGATTCATCTTAATGTTGATCTATAATCTACCACTGATAACTTGAAACTCTTATGTACTATATTGTCACTAGGGCTCACGTCTCATCGGGGAACATCTGGAGTTATTTGCCTGATCCACTTAGGGTCAATACTATACTTCAATAACCGTATTTCATAGCATCCCAACGTGATTCACCATATGGGGTATTCTAATCTCATACAATTCATGAAATCCCTTCTCTTTGAATAATTACTCAATTGAAACCCTAAATGTCATCCTCTTAACATTTATCACAATTACACCTTTATTCTCCTACCAGGGAAGCATTACATCTCTTCTAAATGCTCATAGTCTTAAACTACCCCGAGTTCATTCAGGCTATACAGAGGATTCTATAACTTACGGAAACCATCGGCTCTCTTCTTCTGATGGGCTTAATCCTGAGGCTTTACCTATTCTCGTCACCTTCTCAATCACCTTTTCTTATCCTTACTCATGTCCACCTAAAACCTTGTTGATCTACCATACTTTAGTTTGCGACCTACATATATCAAGCGAGACATCATATCATATCTAACTCTTCTTTACTCTCTTAACTAGACCTCTATGTATCTGGAACCACAGGCTGGAAAATATGCCACTGACGACACCACTATCATTTCTTGATACAGAATTACGACGCTTCCAACCCACTATCTGATATCTGGATTATTCGTATCCTTCTATACTTGGGAATCTCGTACCTTCTTTATATGTACCTAACTTACCTTTAAATCATGCATCGTATTTTCTATATTTTTCATAACCTCCCCTCCACATAGGTGGAATTCACATCCACACCTTAAAGCTCTACTATAATACTTGCACATCATATGCATACACAATCCGGCGAAGGCTTTATACTGACTTCTTATGAGATTAGTACTGTTCTAACTAGATTTATCATAGAGCCATTATAGAATATGGCTATTGTACTATCTCTTTTGTACCTATGATATTTAGAGCGATTTTACAATGTTCCGAATCACGATTTCTATACTCATCGGGGTCTAATAATTAGACTCCTAATTCATTTTGTTGACGTAACTCTTTAGTTTCCTCTTCTATCTCAGTCTTTAAGTAGGTTTACTTTATCTTCTGATCTACGACTCAAGGTGTTAGTTATTACTTTAGCCCCTCGTGGACGCTATGGAACATCTATGATATAACCTTCTAACAATTCAAGCTTTTGTCTATGACGTAGACTCAATTCTTTCTTTAACTTATACTGGAGTTTTCTATAGCTGTATCATTGTCAACATATATGCTGCATGGATAACACTGCGAAATCTTAAGTGTGTTCATAATGTCACTAACTCTGGGTCATAGATCGAATAATTCCTTTTGTTCCTTCTCAGCTTTCATTAAAAGTAAGCAATTAACTTTCTTGGTCGTTCTGCCACCTGGTGCATGAATACTTGGCTTATCTTAATGCCCACATATATTGGAATTTATTGCAACTTATATGATCTCAAATATTACTTTGGATTTTATTTCCCGTTCCTTAGTCACAATAGGTACCACTTTTTTATAGAGTGCATACAATATTATAGTGAGACTGTTGTTACAAGACCATTTCTTCTTTAGGTCACTATGCTTATGCTGAAGCCTCCTTACTTATTTCCTCAGCTAGTATTTTGCTGCAGTAAATAGGGAAGACCCTCTGACTCTTGTAAAGCTGCGAGCTTATTACATTGTATACCCCACGGAATTTCTGATATTCTTACTCACCTATCATTATCCTTAGTTACTTACCTCCGCACCATTGTGCTCGTAGGGTTGCTTTTGAATTGAAATTTCAATTGTCTCCCTAATGTCACTCTTTTTTTTATTTTCATAACACTTATACAGTACCTTCTACTACCCTAACTCCTATCTGAATATTTCTCAAGGATTACGAAGTCGTATTTGAGAGACTGAATTTCCTATGCTGGGTTTCTACGTTTATCTTGCATGATCTACTGATTTATCTAAGACCTCTTGTCTAGCCATAACCAAGCTCTTTCTGAATCAACTACTAAGTACTCATCAGTCCATGCTCATGTTTATATTCCGTGTAACCTCTCTTGGGTTATGTCTTTTGTCCTTACTTACCTTTAGCACCGGATCCTAATGTATCAAATGTTCATTCGCACTTATTTATCAATAACATCTGGTGTGGGAACCCTTATTGCCTCTCCCGATATCATGCTTGAATAATGTTCTGGAGTCGTAACATATCTATAGGATATGAATAAATGCAATCTCATTCCTTTCGCCTTTTACCACATTCTTTCTTTACTATTCCATAGTTACTTGAGCTACATAACTCCGACTTACTACCATATCACACCATTTTCCCCCCTTTAGGGGAGTATTAGCATTTAATGCTATGAAGATTTACTTATATATGGTTTACCTCTTCACTAAATCTTACTCGCCTTGCGGTAATCTTTCTCTACCAGGGATAACTGAATTCCTTACGCATGAGGGTGAAACTTAGTGTAACTGGCACACTTAGTCCCTTAGGCTTACTCTGCTCAAAGTTTTTTGCTTTGGCGGAGTGTCTTTCTGAATTACCTTCAAAGGTTATTCTTATGTTGTCCATCTTATTATTGCTGGAATGTGATATTTGAAATTATCTTGATGTTGACTATTATCACATCATTCGATCCCTTATTGATATTCAGTTTATCTTGTTCACTAGCCTATATTGATTTCTCTTACTCCGGGTGTCTAAATTTTTGTTCTGGTAATCACATTGGACTCACCAGCTCATTTCTCGAAATGAGGATATGATTTTTGGCCTATACTCTTTTATTGTCTCAAGGCTTGTCACCTCTTGTCTTTTCCTTCACTTGACTATAGACTCTGTCATCATATCATGTTATGATTTACCGTTACCACCCTTTTATCACATCTTACTCATAATGCTTCATTTACTTTCTTCTTATTCTCCTGCTAATATTTTGTTTATTACCTTATTCTAAAAACTTCAACAAAACACTCTTTCACTTTTATCTCCCCTTGCTTCATCTTACTGGCTCTTTGGGTCGCCTATTATTCTCTTTTTACTAGGGGCGGGAGTCGTACTAAAATAAATATTTATCCCTTCTAGGTTGCCACTACACGTCTTTTGATATTTTTGAACATTCTAGTATTCATATCTGACTATACTATTCTAGAGTGCACCATCTGGTATGCATGATCTAATAGGGCCTCACCATGTCGTCAAGAATTCTCTCTCTACTAATGCCCTTACCTGCTGCTGTATTAGCCCTCTGGCTAGTTGTAATTTTTCAAATTGCAAGCATCTTTATAATTAACAAACATAAGTCTTGGCTTGAACTCTTATGACTCAGCTCTATAGCACGATGTGGATTTGAAAGAAGGGTAACAAACTCCTAAATGCCTTGTAGCTTCCTTTTTATATAATGTGGTGCACAACACATCTATAAACAAGGTTCTACTAGACATGACTTGTAGACTCCCTAGGATAGAACTGCTCTGATACCAAGTTTGTCAGACCCCAAACCTGAAGAGGCGTGGCCGACACTCGGTACCATACTCAGCCCGAGCGTACCACTCTGTAACTGTGAACTCTAGAGGGGTAACCCTTAACTTAGGCAGATAAGACCATATTCTGAATCATCTGAAAATAATGCCTCTCTCATCTGTGGGTTAAACATACCCAAAAGCATATATATATAACTATGTAGGCCGATGAAACTGCAATGAACATCTACTAATATACAAAATATACAAGACTCTCCTACAAGCCTCGAGAGATAACTGAACTGTACCATGGTCGGGTCAGGGCCTCAACCTACCCATCAAACCTGTATATGTAAAATGGACTCCAAGGTCTAAACCTAGAAACTCCGAGGAAGTGGAGCTTACCAACAACGCTGATGTTTGACTCTCTCTGCTGGGAGGGTTTGTCCAACTGTCAATGAGGACCTACAGGCATGAAATGCAGCATCCCCGGCAAAAGGGACGTCAGTACGAAATAATGAACTGAGTATGCAAGGAAACAGAATAACTGAAAGCTGAAACTGAACTGATAATATAACAACTGAAAGGAACTGGGAGTCAAAGATAATCTAGAGATATGCTTACCTGGTGATACTGACTCGACTCTCTCAATATAGTAAGTAAAATAGTTATGCTGCCTTATAAGTTTCGGTTTGTGTAACTGCTTTGCCGTAGTAGGCTCACTCATAGGCGCTCGGCCTTACTAGGCTCTGTATCTCAGCTATTCTGGGCTCGCTCATATGCACTCGGCTATAGTAGGCTCGATATATAACTTACCATCTGATCAGAGGTTGCCCAATAAGGGCCTGCCCATCGATTATAGCTCGATGGTGGTAAAAATACTATAATATATGTATGTATATATATATATATATATATATATATATATATATATATATATATATATATATATATATACTCTCTACTTTCTTGGATAATAGAAGACAAAATTAAACTAAATATAAAGTCCCGATAAGGGAGAATGCTGTAACTTATGAGACTATGAAAATGTACATAAATTCGAGAATATGAACTTCTCTTTATGTCTCGTTATCAAACACATGTAGTTACTTGATCATGCCAAAATGAAATAAAGGTTTAGCCTTAACATACCTTAACTTTGTTGAGTCCTTAATACCTTCTAAGCAATTCTTCAAACAACTCAACTCAATCTACCACAGAATAAGGAGATTCAAAATCAGTGTTGAGTAAAGGCTAAGTTCGAAACTTAAACTAGTAGCTTATTTATGTAAATTTGGGCAGCATCTCCCCTATAACAAGACCCTCCTCCAATACCATATACCAACAACACCAAGAACAAAACAATAACAATATTTATGCATCTTTTTCCAATCTTAGCTCCATCATAGTATATCACAAAACAACCCACACACCCTAATAAATTCATACAAAAAATGACAAAAATATTAGTGTCAAATAACCTCAAAATGTAAAGACGAATGACCATCCTACCATGTATTGCTCAAAAAAGTAGTGTCAAGTAACACAAGAAATGTATTGCTCAAAAATCTTTAATGACACACCTACTTGTCACCTATGCAGTCTGTGCAGTCTGGGGAAACTGCAAATATATCTCTACTCTTATGTCGTATCAGTGAACGATTTAATGTGTTAGAAAATAAACTCGTAGATCATCAATTTAGTCGGTAGATTATACCCTAATTCCAAGTATATTGGGATAAAAACTCAGCTACATTTGACCTAAATTTCAATATATTTATGAATGTAACTTGTGATGATCTTTGCCAACTTTCGTTCTACAACTCACCGAACTTCAAAACATAACACACGTCTATCATACGACTAAAATAATTCATAACATAATCTCCAACCCTCTTGGTACTTGCAGTGCATGATCTTAAGTATTTTTAACCTCCCAGTTAACATGATTAGCTTACTTTATATACTTTCAAAGATGATCTCATTTCAGAGCTTACATCAATTGACTTAGGACGTACTCTCACATATAAAACTATGGGGTGTAACACTAAATCAATCAATTTTCACATATAATTCGTGCACATACTCGTCACCTCATGTCCACGTCTTTCACGTAGTTCAAATAGTACAAAAAACTAATACCTATGGGGTAGTTCCCCCACACAACATTAGGCAAGATACTTACCTCAAAAGCCCTCAATCAGCACTCTAAAATAGCTTTTCCTTTATAATTCACCTCTACTCGACTCAAATCTAACCAAAATTGACTCAATAACATCAAATTATGCAAGAGAAATCAATTCCAATAATTAAAGCTATAATCTTGACACAACTGCTCAAAAGTCAACAAAAGTAAATACCGGGCACGCCCGGTCCAATGGTAGATTCTGACTAACCATGACCCCAACGAATTCATATATGTGATTAAATTCAAAATCTGAATCCAAATCGACTCTCAAAACTCAAATTCTTATTTTTCAAAAACTTGACAAAGTTTCACAAATATTTACTTTGATTCACATGATTTTCATGTTCATATATAAGATATATTGATGGAATATGATTAGAAATAGATTAGAATCACTTACCCAAATATTGTAGATGATAATCTCTCTTCAAAATCGCCTCCTACCGAGTCTAGGGTACCAAAGTATGAAAAATAAGACTAAAAATCCCTGTCCCTTGGCTTTTTATCCAGTCGCAGGTGACGCAATTGCGACCAGGGGTTCGCAAATACAAGAACTCGATCGCAAAAGTGAAGAACCTCACATCCCAGTTGTCATCGCAAATGTGATGACTTTTCCGCAAATGCGAACTTGGACACGTAAATGCGACCCTTAGGATCGCAAATGTGAACAACTCATCCAGCCCCCCTCCATCGAAAGTGCAAACTCTGTGTTCGCAAATTCAAACCTAGCAGACTTAGCCAAACATCGCAAGTGCGACCTCCCACCTCGCATTTGCGAGTCCTACAGCACCTGATAACACCAACATCATTAAAACTCTCCGAACCACTCTGAAACTCATACGAAATTCACCTGAGCCCTTGGGGCTCCAAACCAAACACAACCACTAGTCTAAAAATATAATATGAACTCGCTCGTGCAATCAAATCATCAATATAACATCCGAAATTATGAATCAGACCTCAAAACACATGAATTCAACATGAAACTCAAGAACTTCTAAAAACACAATCGTGCGTCAGATTCCATTCAATTCAACTCAGAATGACGCCAAAATTTGCTGACAAGTTCCAAATGATGGAATGGACCTATTCTAAGTTTTGAATCTGAAATCCAAATATGATAGCTATGAAGTCAATCTACGGTCAAACTTGTAAAAATTCTAAGCTTTTAAATTGCCAACTTTTGGCAAAACAACACAAATCAACCTACGAACTTCCAAATTTAATTACGGACATACACCCAAGTGGAAAATCACGATAAGAACCTATTAAAGCCATCAAAACACCATTCCGGGGTCGTTTCATAAAAGTTAAATCTTGGTCAATATTTTCAACTTAAGTTTCCCAAGTGAGAATCACTCATACAAATTCATCCCGAAACATCCGAAAATCAAATCCGACCATGCATGCAAGTCATAATACAAAATATAAAGCTACTCAAGACCTCAAACCACTGAATGGAACCATAAAGCTCAAAACGACTGGTCGGGTCGTTACACCTTCACAATTGCGAAGGCACTGGTTGTATTTGCGAAGTTGAGAGCTTCACATTTGCGATCATTTTGTTGCATTTGCAACTTCTGTGGCTCTAAGGCAGGGTTCACATTTTCTACCCTTGTCTCGCATTTTTGGTGTTCTTAATTGCAAACATGACCTCGTGATTGCGACCCCTAGAGCTGGGTAAAAGAGGAAAAAATGGTACTTAGCTTAGTTCACACCATTTCTCAATCCTAAACACTCTACAGGAGATTTTCTAATAGGCTTTTCTTCCCAAATTCATTGGTAAGTGACTTTAATCCATTTACTCTTTTAATTACCCATTACATTTTATGAGATTTCTATATCAAATTTAGGATTTCCATGGTAGAAATTAGGAATTTGGGTAGAATTGGAGATTTTTGTAAAATGAAAATTTAGACCTCGAATTGAATGGGTAATCGGGTTTTGGTCAGAATCTCGGGATTTGACCAAGCGATCCCGGGGTTGACTTTTGTTGACTTTCTAAAAAATGATCAAAATTGAACCTATTTCATTTGTGGGTAGCTTCTAAAGCTTATTTTAAATTATTTGATAAATAATTTGCTAGATTTCATTGGTTTAGAGGCTTCTTTAAGAGGCAAGGTCATGGTTGATTGATGCTTGAGTTGAGGAGTGAGGTAAGTATTGGGTATAGACGTGATTTGAGGGAATTAGAAACCCTTATATTACATGTTATGTGAATTATGTGGGAAACAACGTATATGCGAGGTGACGAGTGTATATATGCAGTTATGATACTTGCTTCCATGTTTTCGTTACTTTATGATTATCCTATTTCATACCTTAATTTCTACTGCTTTATTGATTCTATGCCATAATTGTTACTTGTCATATAGCTATTCTTGTATTAAAATGTCCATTCCTTCCATGATTTTATGCTTATTTGCTAATTGCTTTACTTGCATATCTTAATTGGCATATGCCTAACTTGTCTTATAGTTTTGTAGTATTTGATGTCCTCTATATGTGATTTCACTTGTACGAGTTGTCTAATTGATAGATACCGATGAGTTGGTAAGGTCGAGTCATTCGAGTTGTTAGAAATTCTTTTATTATTATGTGATTCAGCATTGCTTAATACATTTAATCTCTTGATGTAGAAATTCTTGTAAATTTTGGTTGCTGAGTTGCTATTGTTGATTGAAATTGCTTAGGTAGCTGGTTGCGCGCTGCAACCGAAATTGAAAGGTAATGAATTGAAATGGTGGAATAAGGACAGATTTTGACATTGATAAATGATGATATGGTGGAATCGGGTTGCACGCCGCAACAGATTATATATGTGGTACTTGACATTGATAAATGATGATATGGTTTGATTGGGTTACACGGCACAACAGTTTGTATACGTTGTACATGTTTTATTGTTGAGTCCTCGGTATTTTTATATGAGATTATGAAACATGTTATTCTGGGCTTTCTAATAATGAGGTTTAAGTTCATTCTCATGAGTTAATTGCTTTACTTCCAATTCTTGTTTCTTTACATGTAATTATTATTATCACTACGTACAGGTTATTGTAGTGGCCCGCTTTAGCCTCGTCCCTACTTCGTCAAAGTTAGACTCTGCACTTATAGAGTACACAATGTCGGTTGTACTCATATTACACTCTGCACTTCTTGTGCAGATACCAGAGTTGGTCCTAGCGGCGCTCAGTAGCTTTTCTCGGATCCAATAACTTTCAGAGACTTGAGGTATAGTTGCACGACATCCATAGCCCTGAAGTCTCTTTCCCTTCTATCTTTACTGTTTTATTGAGTTTCAAAATAGTATATTTTATTCAAACTTTATTTATAGCACTCTAGATGTTCATGTACTTGTGACTCCATGTTCTAGGTTATTTTACTCTACTTCAGATATATATCGTTATTATTATTAATATTTTATTTTCAATTGTTAAAAATCAGGAAATTTTTTGTTTACCTCGACTTGCCTAGAAAGTAGATGTTAGGTGCCATTATGACCCCGAGGTTGGGATTCGGGGCCGTGACCGGAGTTTCTCCCGCACTTATTTTTGACGTAGTGCAATAAGCCCATAACACACCCGGTAACACATCTGGCCAGTTCCCTTTTGTATCTTCCTAACATTTCTTTGAATTGTTGATAATCACCTTATTAGTTGACTCCGCTTGTCCATTAGCCCCGGGGTGATACGATGATAAAGTTATGCTCTTGTTTTTCAAACTTTCAAGAAATTCAGTTATCTTTGATCCTATGAACTTAGGACCATTGTCATATGTGATTTTCTTTGGTACTCCAAGTTGGAAAATTATATTTTTTCAAATAAAATTTGTTACTTCTTTTTCTCTAACCTATTTGAAAGATCCTGCTTCCATCCATTTAGTAAAATAATAAGTCAAAATCAATAGAAAGTATACATTTTTCGGTGCTTGTGGTAGTAAGCCAATAATATCAATTCCCCACTTCATAAAGAGCCATGCAACAAACACAAAATGTAACAGCTCCGCTAGTTGATGAAGCTGATTCTCATATCATTGACACTTCTCGCGCATTTTTACAAAGTTTTTAGCTTTCTCTTTCCATTCATGGCCAATAATATCGGCATCTTATCAATATTCTCCTTAGTGATTTTCCACCTGAATGGTTTGTACAATGAACTTTATGTATTTCTCTCATAAAATACTCAATTTGTTTGGGTCCAAAGCATTTAGTTAAGGGATAATATATATTTTTCGGTATACATTTCCTTCTATTAAGTAATAATGAGCAGCTTGTGTTTGTAACTGCTATGATTATTTATTTACCTTGGGTAATATCGCGTTGTGCAAATAATTTATGAATTCACTTCATTAATCCCAAATAAGGTTAGTACAATTAACCTCGTTTTTACTCAATCGAGTGATAAGTGAAACATATGCACAATTATTGTACTTTCAGAGTTTCTAATATCCGATATTGATCCAAGATTGGCTAACACACTTCTACATTTTTTCTCTTGAAATTTGAGTAGCTTTTCATTCTCGAAACTGAATTAACGATTCTTTGTGTTTTTTTCAAGTACTGTTGCATCTGTGTCTCTCGTGCTACGTAATTCCCTGCATTTGATTTACCACAAATAGAGAATCACTCTTGATCTCGATTTCCCTATACTCCGCTCTTTGGCAAATTCCAAACCTGCAATTACAGCCTTGTACTCGATTTCATTGTTAGTGAAATGATAACATTTAATTTCTTGTCTAACAACTTCTGCTGAAGGTGAAATTAACACTATACTTAATCCAGGTCCATTTATACTAGAGGATCTATCTATGTATAAGGTCTAAGTCCCCAGATTAGTCCTCGGAGTAATATGCACTTCATTTTCTTCTGTGGTAATGTACTCGAGCTAAAACTGCTAGAACTTGTGATTTTATGACAATAGTTCAACTGCCCATTTAGCTAATATCCTTTATAATTCATGCATGTGTAGAATATTACGTAATGAAATGTCGTAATAACATAAACTGAATGACATTGAAAAAAGATCGTAATTTTCCAGATACTATTACTAATGCCAAAGCTATTTTTTTTAAAAAAAATAGGGTACCTTGTTACAGTTTCTAATAATGTATTTCTAACATAATAGATAGGGGATTGCCTACCTTTTTTTTCTCGAACCAAAACAACGCTTATCAAGACTTTTGATACAACAAGGTAGACAAGCAACATTTGCCCTTCTTTTGGTTTGGAAAGCGACAACAGGTTTGATATATACTTTTTCAAATCTTTCAAAGCTTGTTGGCACTCTTCTGTCAACTCGAAGCTATTTTATTTTTTTAGGAATGAGAAAAATTAGAAACATCTCTCGGAAGATCTGGATATAAACCTTCCCAATACATTTATTCTTCCCGTTAGTTTTTGCACTTCTTTCTTGATTGTAAACACATTTGGAATCTCTTAAATGACTTTGATTTGTGCAGGGATGTTCTCTATCCCCTATTAGAAATAAGAAAACTTTAAAACTTACATGAAGCCACACCGAATGCATTTTTTTCCTGATTTAACGTCGTGTTATATCTTCGTAGAATTGCAAAGGTTTTCCTTAAATGCTCAAGATGGTCTTCCGCTTCTGTTGATTTTACCAGCATGTCATTAATAAATACTTCCATGGTTTTCCCTAAATGTTCTTTGGACATATTGGTAAACAATATATGATAGGTAGCACCAATATTTTTTTTGGATCTATTTTTATTTTATTATACCAAAAATAAGCATTTAGAAAACTCAAAAGCTCATGACCAGCAATAGAGTCGATTAATTGATATATAATAGAGGAAAGGAATCTTCTAGGACATGTATTATTCAAATCAGTATAATTTAAACATACTTGCCACTGCCATTCTTTTTTGATATGACGATAATATTGGCTGCCAACCAGGATATTTAACTTCTCGAGTAGACCCGATTTTCAAGAGTTTACTTATTTTTTCTTCTATTACTTGATTCCAAAAAGACCCTTGTTTACTTTTGTTTTGTTGTATATAAGCGTGCGAAGGCTGTGTTATCACCTCCAGTGAAAAACATGTCATATCTGAATGCGACCAAACAAAACAACCAAAGTTAGCTCGTAAAAACACAATTAACTTATATTTTGCTCGGGACTGAGATTTGATCTGATGTAGACTTTTTTTCTAGGCCAATTGGAAAACAAAACAACAGCTTCTAGCTCCTCCGATGTTGTTTTGATTGTATCATATTCCTCCGATTCCATAATCAGATCATGTTTCCCCTCTACACTCGCTTTTATCTCTATTCCTGATTTTGTGATTGCTGAGGGATTAATTGTTTCCGCGGCTTGATGTTGTAATTGATACTTTTCATCTTCAACTTTTACTAAGCCATTTGCAATTTCTACTACCACAATCCTGTAAAGACCCGACCAGTCGTTTCATGAGTTACCGCTCCGTTTTCCCCATTTCTGATTCTTATTATCTTGTTAAGCTACATTATATGCTATCGGGTTGATTGGTTCGGTTTCGAAGAGGTTTTGGTAAGGTTTGAGACACTTAGTCTCTTTTGAGTAAGCTTAAGTTGGAAAAGTCAATCAGATGTTGACTTATGTAGAAAAGGGCTCGAATGTAAATTCTGATGGTTCAGATAGCTTCGGGAGGTGATTTAGGACTTAGGAGCGTGATCGGAATGTGTTTTGGAGGTCTGGAGTAGATTTAGGCTTGAATTGACAAAATTGGAATTTTGGCATTTTTCGGTTGATAGGTGAGATTTTCATATAGGGGTCGGAATGGAATTCTGAAAGTTGGAGTAGGTCCATTGTGTCTTCCGAAAGTTGGAGTAGGTCCATTGTGTCAAATGTGACGTGCATGCAAAATTTTAGGTCATTTGGACAAGGTTTGAGAGACTTTTTGATCGTTTGCAAAATTCGGACGTTTTGGGAACCTTAGGCTTGAATCCGATGTTATTTGGTTGATTAGACATTGTTTGAGGTGTTTTGAAGATTTGTATAAGTTTGGATAGTGGTATATGACTTGTTCATGCTTTTGGTTAGGGTCTCGGGGGCCTCGGGGTGATTTCAGATGGTTAACGAGAAGTTGGAGTTAGGAATTTGCAGCTGAAGCTGCTGAGTTTTCTGTCATAACCGCACCTACGGCTTAGGGATCGCAGGTGTAGGCCCGCAGAAGTGGAAGTGAAGTCGTAGATGCGGCCAAAAGAGGGAAAGGCTGGAGCCCGCAAATGCGGAATTTGGGCGCACCTGCGATGGCGCAGGTGCGAGAAGGTGATCGCAGGTGCGGTAGCTGGCGAATAAGTGAAAACTGTAGAAGTGATGCACCTGACTGTAGAAGCGGTAGTGCAGAAGCAGAAATGGACCGCAGGTGCAAAAAGCCTGGGTCAGAAAGTATAAAAGATTTCCTTCGCGAATTTGGGTTATTTTTCATAACATTTCAAATGGGAAGAACCTTTGGAGAGCTAATTGAAGGGAGAATTCAAGAAGGTTTCTTGGAGGTAAGGTCCTTGGTCCCTAAATTTGTTTTTATGATGATTTTTAAGGATGTAAGCATGAAATCTATGGGAAAATCAGTATCAAATTGGGGGTTAGGGCTTAGAAAATTGAAGACCTAAAATTTGGGATTTAAGGGATCATTTGTGGTCGGATTTTGGTACTCTTGGTATGTATGAACTCGTGAGAGTGTAAGAATCCTAGTTTTGTGATTTTTATCAAAATCTGAGGCATGGGCCCGGGGGTCGGGTTTTGGACAATTTTGGGATTTGTGTTATAATTTGATTATTTTCGAGTGGGCTTTGTTCCCTTAGCATATTTTGTGGTTATATACTAATTTTGGTTAGATTCAGAGCATTTGGAGGCCGAATCGAGAGGAAAAGATATCGCGGGCTAGAAGTTTGGCTTGGCTTGAGGCAAGTAATGCTTCCAAACCTAGTTCTGAGGGTTCGAACCCCCGAATTGTATGTTCTATGATTACTATTGAGGTGACACAAATGACAAGTGATGGGCGTGTGAGCGTGCACTGTGAGAAATGCGGCCTAAATAATTCCATGGCACCGCTTAGTGACTCCTTTGTGTTGATATCTATGTTGCAAATTATGTGCTTAAGCTAATTAGCTGCAAATCATGTTAATTATCATGTCATGGCTTCACACCAATACTGTTGAGACCCGAGAGGTCGTTTCTTGCTGTCATGTCATTAGTTTCATTTATAATCTACATTCAGTCCTGCTCATGCATATTATATCATGCCTCAGTCTCGATTGTTGTTATTTGACATATCATATCCTTGTTCGTGCTTGTATCATGACATTGTTAGCCTGTGTGTGTGAGACTGGAGAGTATTGACTGAGTGAGTCCAATAACCTAATATTGATTGACAGTATGAGATTGGGCTGCACACCGTAGCGAGATATTTAACAAGCCTTCATTTGCTTTGTTATAGCGCTTGGGCTAATGAGAGAAGCCTCTCCGGAGTCTTTACACCCCCAGTGAGCGTAGATGATGATATTTAGGGATGGATTTTCCCTAGAAACGGATCTTGTCCGAAGTATTACACCAGGAGATGGATCTTCTTCGTGAGGTTGGACTGGCCTGTGTCCTCAGTACTAGATGACTGCGGTTAGTGATGTATATTTCGGGATGGATCTTCCCTGGACCAGAAGGCCATATGCAGTACCGAGGGGTTGAGTAGTTGTGAGTGGAGGTTCATAGCACCTTGGTCATGCTAGTTGTGCATTTATATATGTAAAACTCCTAAGATTGGAACTTCATACTTTCAGTGTGCATTTGTCGAGGTTTGGTCTGTCACTACCGTCAGTCCATAGTTTGGACTTGTTACTTACAGAGTCGGTGTACTCACTATTACCTACTGCACCCCTGCAGATCCAGGTAGCTTGGGGCACGGTAGCGGCTGCTAATTATATTGTGCGGACTTTATTTCCGAGATTACGAGGTAGCTGCTTGGCGACCGCAATTCCGCCTTCTCCTTTCCTTATCTTCTTTTAGTTTATATGTTTTGGATATTCTCAGACCGTGTTGGTCATGGTATTTTAACAATTGTATTAGTTGTGGCTCCTGACTTAGTGACACCTGAGGTCGGGATTATGTATTTCTTTCCGATAGATTTGAGTTCTATTTTTATCTTATTAAATTTTAGTTAAAAATATGATTTTTCTTAAGTCTTAAAATGAAAAACAGAGTGAATGGGTAATAATTGGATGGCCTAGTATCACGATAGGCACCATCACGACGTGGTTAGATTTTGGGTCATGACATGTTGGTATCAGAGCATAGGTTACATAGGTCTCACGGGTCATGAGCAGGTTTAGTAGAGTTTTGCAGATCGGTACGGAGACGTCTGTACTTATCCTCGGGAGGCTGCAGAACCTTTAGAAAAAACTTCATATCTTTAATTCTTGTCGTGCGAATCTGTTGATCCGAGTACTAAACTTATGTTATTCTATTCTCTCATAGATAGTGAGGACACGTGCTACCGGTCAGGATGGACGACTACCAGTACCACCAGTTGGGGTTGCAAGAGGCCGAGGACGCAGTCGAGGTCATGGTAGGGGCAGGGGTGTGGCCCGCACAACAGCTAGGGAAAAATTTGCAGATCCACCCGCCGCCCTAGTTCATGATTAGGCTCCAGCGGGGGATGCTCCAGCAGCACCAGCTCAGGCACCGACTGTGCCTATTGTTATTCCGGGTCTCTAGGAGATCTTGTCTCAGATTCTGATTATGTGCACCAGTCTTGCTCAGGCAGTCGCGATTTATACTATAGCAGCTACTTCTCAGGCCGGGGGAGGCACTCAGAATCATGTCGCCCGTACACCCAAGCAAGTTGTTTAGGGACTCCAGACACGGGAGGCACCACCAGCCCAGCCGGTTTCACCTGCTCAGGATTTTGTGGTTTCGGTTATGCCTGAAAACGAACAACGTCGATTGGATAGGTTTGGTAGACTTCAGCCTCCGACTTTCAGTGGTGCAGAGGGTGAGGATGCCCAAGGTTTCTTGGATAAGTGTCAGAGGATGTTGCGTACATCGGGTATTATGGAGACTAGTGGGGTCTCATTTACTACTTTTCAGCTTTCTGGAGCTGCCTTCACCTGGTGGGAGGCTTATGAGAGGCATAGGCCTGGTGGTGCACCGCCCCTTATATGGCATCAGTTCTCAATTCTCTTCTTAGAGAAGTATGTACAACATTCCCGCAGGGAGGAGCTACGCAGGGAGTTCGAGCAGCTGTGTCAGGAGGGCATGTCCGTGATGTAGTATGAGATAAGGTTCTCCAAGTTGGCCAGTCATGCTATCTGGCTAGTTTCCACAGACAGGGCGAGGATCAGGAGGTTTGTTGATGGCCTCAACTATCAACTACAGATTTTTCTGACAAGAGAGAGAGAGTATCTAGCGTTTCTTATGAGGATGTGGTTGACATTGCTAAATAGATTGAGCCAGTTTGTTGCTAGGAGTGAGAGGATAAGGAGGTCAAGAGGCCTCGGGATCTGGTAGTTTTGGGGGTTCTTATTCGGGAGGCTAGTTTTAGCATGGCAGAAGCCGTTCATTCAGACATGCTCAACCTTCCCATTCAGGTCACCGTGGTGGGTCATCTGGCCAAAGTTCTCATAGTTCATATTAGGGTCACTCATCTCTCAGTGCCCTTCCAGCTCCGAGTTCGACTCAGGCACCCTCAGTTCAGGGTTCATCTATGCCTCGTTCTACTAGTGGTCATCCTGGTGCACGGGGCTCCCTTCAGTCCCCACTGCCACTTGCTACGAGGGGTTGCTTTGAGTGTGGAGATTTGGGTCATATCAAGAGGTTCTGTCCCCGTCTTACTGGAGGTTCATCCCAGCATAGGAGTCAGCATTCAGCTTCAGCACCAGTTACTTCCCCACCCGCTCAATCAACTCGGGGTGGAGGTCAGTCAGCTAGTGGTCGCCCTAGAGGGGGAGGTCGATCAGGTGGTGGTCAGGCCCATTTCTATGCCTTTCCAGCCAGACCAGATGTTATTGCTTCAGATGCTGTGATCTCTCAGTCTACCACAGAGACGCCTCTGTATTATTTGATACCGGTTCTACCTTTTCCTATGTGTCATCGTATTTTTCCCATTATTTGGATATGCCCCGTGAGTCTCTCATTTCCTCTGTTCATGTATCTACTCTGGTGGATGATACTATTGTTGTGGACCGTGTATATCGGGCGTATGTAGTGACTATTGGGGGTTTGGATCCCTGAGTGGATCTCTTGTTGCTTAGTATGGTTGATTTTGATGTGATATTGGTCACGGATTGGTTATCTCCGTGTCGCACTATTTTGGACTGTCATGCTAAGACAGTGACATTGTCTATGTCGGGGTTGCCACGGATTGAGTGGCGAAGTTCGACTAATTATATTCTCAGTAGGGTGATTTCATTTTTAAAGGCCCAACGAATGGTTGGGAAGGGTTATCTTTCATACTTAGCACTTGTGAAGGATGCTAGTGCTGAGACTCCAAACATTGATTCTATTCCAGTTGTGAGGGATTTTCCCGATGTGTTTCCTGCAGACCTGCCGGCATTCCACCGGACAGGGATATTGATTTTGGTATTGCTCTAGGGCTGGGCACTCAGCCCATATCTATTCCACAATATCGTATGGTACCAGCGGAGTTGAAAGAGTTAAATGAGAAGCTTCAGGAACTCCTTGATAAGGGGTTTATTCGGCCTAGGTTTCGCCGTGGGGTTCTCCTATTCTATTTGTGAAGAAGAAGGATGGCACTATGAGGATGTGCATTGATTATATGCAGTTGAACAAGGTTATCATTAAGAATAAGTATCCTCTGCCTCGTATTGATAATTTGTTTGACCAGCTTCAGGGAGCAAGAGTGTTCTCCAAGATTGATCTTTGTTCAGGGTATCACCAGCTGAAGATCAGGGACTCGGATATTCTTAAGACAACTTTCAGGACTAGATATGGTCATTATGAGTTCCTTGTGATGTGTTTTGGGCTGACCAATGCCCCAACATCGTTTATGCATTTGATGAACACCATTTTTCCGCCTTATCTCGATTTGTTTGTCATAGTCTTCATTGATGATATTCTGGTGTACTCGCGTAGTCAGGAGGAGCATGCGGAGCATTTGAGAGTTGTGTTTCAGAGATTAAGGGAGGAGAAGCTTTATGCAAAGTTCTCCAAATGTGAGTTTTGGCTCAGTTCAGTGGCTTTATTAGGGCACGTGGTGTCCAGTGAGGGTATTCAGGTTGATCCGAAGATGATAGAGGCGGTTCAGAGTTGGCCCAGACCGTCCTTAGCCACAGAGATTCGTAGCTTCCTTGGTTTGGCGGGCTATTACCGCCGATTCGTTCAGGGATTTTCATCTATAGCATCTCCCTTGACCAAGTTGACTCAGAAGGGTGCTCCATTCATGTGGTCGGATGAATGTGAGGCGAGCTTTCAGAAGCTCAAGACTGCCTTGACCACAACTCCAATGTTAGTTTTACCATCAGCTTCGGGTTCATATACCGTGTATTGTGATGCTTCGAGAGTTGGTTACCTAGGTGTGTGTTGATGTAGGAGGGTAGAGTTATTGCTTATGTTTCTCATCAATTGAAGCCCCATGGGAAGAACTATCATGTTCATGATTTGGAGTTGGATGCCATTGTTCATGCATTGAAGATTTGGAGGCATTATCTGTATGGCGTGTCTTGTGAGGTGTTTACTGATCATCATAGCCTCCAACACTTCTTTTAGCAGAAGGATCTCAATTTGAGGCAGCAGAGATGGTTGGAGCTGGTAAAAGACTATGATATCACTATTTTGTACCATCCGAGGAAGGCCAATGTAGTGGCTGATGCCTTGAGTAGGAAGGCAGTGAGTGTGGGGAGTTTGGCGTATATTCTAGTTGGGGAGCAACCTCTTGCAGTTGATGTTCAGGCCTTGGCCAATCGGTTCCTAAGGTTAGATATTTCGGAGCCCAGTCTGTTATTGGCTTGTGTGATTTCTCGGTCTTCCTTATTTGATCGCATCAAAGAATGCTAGTATGATGATCCTCATTTGCTTGTCCTAAAGGACAAAGTTCTGCACGATGATGCCAGAGATGTGACTATTGGTGATGATGGGGTGTTGATGATGCAGGGTCGGATATGTGTGCCCATTGTAGATGGATTTTGGGGAGTTGATCTTAGATGAGGCCCATAGCTCGTGGTATTCTATTCATCCGGGTGCCGCAAAGATGTTTCAAGATCTGAGATAGCATTACTGGTGGAGAAGAATGAAGAAGGATATTGTGTAATTGGTAGCTCGGTGTCTCAATTGTCAGCAAGTGAAGTATGAGCATTAGAGACCAGACGACTTATTTCAGGAGATAGATATTTTAGAGTGGAAGTGGGAGCGGATCACCATTGATTTTGTAGTTGGACTCCTACAGACTTTGAAGAAGTTTGATGCTATTTGGGTGATTGTGGATCAGCTGACCAAGTCCGCGCATTTCATTCCTGTATGTACTACCTATTCTTCAGAGCGGTTGGCAGGGATCTATATTCGAGAGATTGTTCGTTTGCATGGTATCCCAGTTTCCATCATTTCAGATAGAGGTACTCAGTTTACTTCAATGTTTTGGAGAGCCGTGTAGCGAGAGTTGGGTACTCAGGTTGAGTTGAGCACAACTTTTCACCCTCAAACGGACGGGAAGTCTGAGCGCACTATTCAGATATATGAGGACATGTTACGTGCTTGTGTCATTGATTTTGGAGGGTCAGGGGATTAGTTTCTACCGCTCGTAGAGTTTGCTTATAATAATAGCTACCAGTCGAGTATTCAGATGGCTCCATATGAGGCTTTGTATGGGAGACGATGTAGATCTCCAGTTGGTTGGTTTGAGCCGGGCGAGGCTAGGCTATTTGGTACAGACTTGGTGCAGGATGCCTTAGATAAGGTGAAGGTGATTCAGGATAGGCTTTGTACAGCGCAGTCGAGACAAAAGAGTTATGCTGACAGAAAGGTTCGAGATGTATCCTACATGGTTGGGGAGAAGGTTCTGTTGCATGTTTCACCCATGAAGGGTGTTATGAGATTTGGGAAGAAGGGTAAATTGAGTCCTCGGTTCATTGGGCCTTTTGAGGTGCTTTGGAGGATTGGGGAGGTGGATTATGAGCTTGATTTGCCACCCAGCTTATCGAGTGTGCATCCGGTATTTCATGTTTCTATGCTCCAGAAGTATATTAGCGACTGTCTCATGTTTTGGATTTTAGCACGGTTCAGTTGGATGGTGATTTGACTTATGATGTGGAGCTAGTGGTTATTTTGGAGCGTCAGGTTCACAAGTTGAGGTCAAATGATATAGCTTCAGTGAAAGTACATTGGAAAGGTCAGCTCGTGGAGGAGGCTACCTAGGAGACTGAGCGAGAGATGCAGAGCAGATATCCTCACCTATTTGAGGCTTCAGGTATGTTTCTTGACCCGTTCGAGGAAGAACGTTTGTTTAAGAGGGGAAGGATGTAACGATCCGGCCAGTCCTTTCATGAGTTACCACTCCGTTTCCCCCATTTCTGTTTTTTATTATCTTGTTCGGCTGTATTATATGCTATCGGGTTGATTGGTTCGGGTTCAGACAGGTTTTGGTAAGGTTTGAGACACTTAGTCTCTTTTGAGTAAGCTTAAGTTGAAAAAGTCAACCGGATATTGACTTATGTAGAAAAGGGCTCGGATGTGAATTCTGATGGTTCGGATAGCTTTGGGAGTGTGATCGGAATGTGTTTTTGAGGTCTGGAATAGATTTAGGCTTGAATTGGCGAAATAGGAATTTTGACATTTTTCGGTTGATAGGTGAGATTTTGATATATGGGGCGGAATGGAATTCTGGAAGTTTGAGTAGGTTCGACGTGTCAAATGTGACGTGCGTGCAAAATTTCAGGTCATTCGGATAAGGTTTGATAGACGTTTTGATCATTTGCGGAATTCGAAAGTTTTGGAAACCTTAGGCTTGAATCCGATGTTATTTTGTTGATTCGACATTGTTTGAGGTGTTTTGAAGATTGGTATAAGTTTGGATAGTGGTATATGACTTGTTCGTGCTTTTGGTTGGGGTCCCGTGGGCCTCGGGGTGATTTCAGATGGTTAACAGGAAGTTAGAGTTGGGAATTTACAGCTTAAGCTGCTGAGTTTTCTGTCATAACCGCACCTGCGGCTTGGGGACCGCATGTGTGAGCCCGCAGAAGCGGAAGTGAAGTGGCAGATGCAGCCAAAATAGGGAAAGGCCGGAGCCCGCAGATGCGGAATTTGGGCGCACCTGCGATGGCTCAGGTGCGAGGAGGTGATCACAGGTACGGTGGCTGGTGTATAAATGAAAACCGTAGAAACGGTGCGCTTGACCGCAGAAGCGGTAGCACAGAAGCGGAAATGGACCGCAGGTGCGAAAAGCCTGGGTCAAAAAGTATAAAAGATTTACTTCGCGAATTTGGGTTATTTTTCATAACATTTCGAACAGGAAGAAGCTTTGAAGAGCTAATTGAAGGGAGAATTCAAGAAGTTTTCTTAGAGGTAAGGTCCTTAGTCCCTAAACTCGTTTTTATGATGATTTTTAAGGATGTAAGCATGAAATCTATGGGAAAATCAGTAGCAAATTGGGGGTTGGGGCTAAGAAAATTGGAGACCTAAAATTTGGGATTTGAGGGATCATTTATGGTCGGATTTTGGTACTCTTGGTATATATGAACCCATGAGAGTGTAAGGATCCTAGTTTTGTGATTTTTATCGGAATACGAGGTATGGACCCAGGGGTCGGGTTTTGGTCAATTTCGGAATTTGTGTTGTAATTTGATTATTTTCGAGTGGGCTTTGTTCCCTTAGCATATTTTGATGGTTATATACTAATTTTGGCTAGATTCGGGAAATTTGGAGGCCAAATCGAGAGGAAAAGGCGTCACGGGCTAGAAGTCTGGCTTGGCTTGAGGTAAGTAACGCTTCCAAACTTGGTTCTGAGTGTTCGAAACCTTGAACTATGTGTTCTATGATTACTATTGAGGTGACGCAAATGCCAAGTGACGGGCATGTGGGCGTGCACCGTGAGAAATGTGGTCTGGATCATTCCATGGCACCACTTAGTGACTCCTTTGTGTTGATATCTGTGTTGTAAATTATGTACTTAATCTAATTAGCTGCAAATCATGTTAATTATCATCTTAAGGCTTCACGCCAATACTATTGACACCCGAGAGGTCGTTTCTTGCTATCATGTCATTAGTTTCATTTATAATATACACCCAGTCATATTCATGCATATTATATCATGCCTCAGTCTCGATTGTTGTTATTGGACATATCATATCCTTGTTCGGGCTTGTATCATGACACTGTTAGCCCATGTGTGTGAGACTAGAGAGTATTGACTGAGTGAGGCCAAAAGCTTGATAATGATTGACAGCATGAGATTGGGCTGCACACTGCAACGAGATATTAAACAAGCCTTCGTTGGCTTTGTTACAGCGCTTCGGCTAATGAGAGAAGCCCCTCCGGAGTCTTTACACCCCAGTGAGTGCAGATGATGATATTTAGGGATGGATCTTCCCTGGACATGGATCTTATCTGAAGTATTACACCGGGAGATGGATCTTCTCCGTGAGGCTGGACTGGTCCGTGTCCTCGGTATTGGATGACTGCTGTTAGTAATGTATATTCTAGGATGGATCTTCCCTAGGCCAGATGTCCATGTGCTGTACCGAGGGCTTGAGTACTTGTGAGTGGAGGTTCATAGAACCTTAATCATGCTACTTGTGTATTTATATATGTAAAATTCCTGAGTTTTGAACTTCGTACTGTCAGTGACATTTAAATTCTGTTGAACTTTACTTGAACTGTAAGCATGTCTACATTTCTGTACAATTGACTGTTGCAACCTATCGAGGTTTGGTCTGTCACTACCATCAGTCCATAGTTTGGACTTGTTACTCACTGAGTTGGTATACTTACGTTACCCCATGCACCCCTATGTGCAGATCCAGGTATCTCAGGGCACGGTAGCGGCTGCTGATTACATTGTGCGGACTTTCATTTGGATATTGCGAGGTAGTTGTTTGGCGACCGCAGTTCCCCCTTCTCCTTTCCTTATCGTCATTTAGTTTATATGTTTTGGATATTCTCAGACCGTGTTGGTCATGGTATTTTGAACAGTTGCATTAGTTGTGGCTCATGACTTAGTGACACCCGAGGTCGGGATTATGTATTTCTTTTTGCTGGATTTGAGTTCTATTTTTATCTTATTGAATTTCTGTTAAAAATATGATTTTTCTTAAGTCTTAAAATAGAAAACGGAGTGAATCAGTAATAATTGGCTGGCCTAGTATCACGATAGGATCCCTCACGACGTGGTTAGATTTTGGGTTGTGACAAACCCAAAATCTCATTAAAGGTCATGATGGCGCCTAACCCATTTGCTAGGCAAGTTAACACTATAACAATTAAAACTCTAAAGCAGATTAATAAACTTTTAACAAAATACTCAATACGATAGACAACAGAATAATCATAGGTCTGATAACATAGATAAACTATCCAAGGAAGGGCCTAAACTTAACCACAACTATCAATACTACCCAAGACCCGGATGTCATAATCATCACAAACATCTAACAAAAGTATGAGAAATCATCAGAATACACTGTATGTCTGAATAAAGTAGATAGTCATAAGATAAAAGTAGACAAGGGAACTCTATGTACTGCGAATCGATCAAGTAGAGCAGCTCACCAAGAAGTTTTCACGGATGCACCTACTATCCTATATGAATGCTACTGACACTAGCCTCAGAACCTACATATGCAAAAGTGTAGTATGAGTACAAATCACAGTATCCAATAAGTATCAAGTCTAGACTCAAAGAAGTAGCATCGAGGAGTCGACTCCGACATTTACTAGTACTCAATAAGCAGATGAGAGAATAATCCAACATGAAACTAGACATGATATCATCATCAAGTATAATCAAAATGCAGCTCATACAGAATTTAGGCATGCTTTTCAATTAACAAAATTCAAAAAAGATATCAGCATCTAAATGTCCACAAAAATTATGATACCTGTCAACAATACCTTCATCAATTTATAGCTGAGTCTATGCAAATATACATATGCATGTTCAAGATTCTTTTCTCAACAACGCACAATACAAATTCATACGCATGATACAAGCCACATGTTCAAAAAGTGCCAAAAGAATCACGGGTTCCTACAATCATACGGCTCAAAGTAACATGGGTAATCACCTGACTCCAGAGGGATAGATCCATAATTCAAGTGTCGATCATTTTACATTCAATGATCATCAACCAGTCATTGTGGCGTGCAACTCGATCCAAATCATAACATCATCAATCCAATAACTACTACCAATATCTGCTCAAGTGTCTGTAGTACTAAAATCCTCAAATTTCCTCAATATTCACTTTTTCACTCTTGCATATATGAAGGAAATAATATAATAGAAAGGCATAAGATAAGATAATAAGAATACGGATAAAATTTCAAATGGCTACAAGATGGCTATGGCAAATCATGCAACTCAATTTATCACAATGATTCAATAAGCTACTTAATATGTTCTAGCTTAATCACATTATTTTCAAGAGTTAATTAGACCATAATAACCATCTAAATCATAGAGCTAAAAAGGCAAGTATATGACTGTGAATATATAACAAAGCTGGATATGGTAAGGTAACTCTCATGTCAAATCAACAAGTCATAACCCTAGACATGCTCCTAAATAACGAATACAAATTATCATGTAGTCATAGAATCAATTTGAACATGAATAATAACTTCACATAATTCAATAAAAGCACAACTTAAGTCAACAATATCAGACATGGTCAAACATACCTACTCATATACGCTCATCACCTTGCATATACGTGGCTCCTAAATCATAAATCAACTAGCAATCATAGCACCTATAGAGAAATTTGCTTTTACAACGATAGACAAGAGACATACATCTGCCCGGCAACCTCAAATCAAGTAAAAATTGCCTAACTATCCAAATCCATCTCGCCTAGTAAAAAAACAACTCAATAACATTAAATAAAGCCATAGAAAACAACTCCAAAGAATAAAGCTTCGATCTTTACGAAAATTTCCAAAATTCAACAAAAATCAACTCGGTCCCACACTCTCAAAACTTGAGTCAAGGAGTATATCATGACTTTCCTTACCCCATGAGTTCAAATATGTGATTAGGTTCTAAAATCGAGTCCAAATCGACCTTCAAATCTCCAAATTATAGCCTATTAAGTTGTAGATAAAAACCACAAATTTTCCTTTAAAATTTATATTTTAGGTATAAAAATCCATGGAAAAATAAGATTCAAAGTCAAATCCAAGTAGAAAATACTTACCTTCAGAGTGGTGGTAAATGTTTGCCCAAAGATCGCCTCTAGTCGGGCTCCAAATAATAAAAAATGAGTTAAACCCTCGAGTTATAACTTTGTCCATCTAATTCCGCTTCTGTAGACACAACTGTCACTTTTGTGATAGTGCTTCTACGGATAAACACTCGCATTTGCAAGATTACTAAAAGTCCCGACCATCTGCTTATACACATAGACATATGCTTCTGCGGAGCCGCACCTGTGTGTAGACTTTGCAGGTGTGCAATCGCTTCTGTGCGCAATATTCGGCATTTGCGAACTCCTTGTCCTAAGATAGTTATTGCTTCTACAGATGCCCTTCCCCTTCTATGAGCTCGCACCTGCACCACAAGTTCTGTAGGGTACATCACACTAGCACCAGATATGTCAAACTACATCAAATAGATCCAAAACTCATCCGAAACGCACCCGAGCCCCACAGAATTCCATCCAATCATACCAACAAGTCCCAATACCTTATATAAACTTGTCTGAATTCTCAAAACACTATTACTAGCATCAAAAATACCAATCTACGATCAAAACACAAGTTAAGCTTCTCTTAAGTTCATTAACTTTTAAACTTCAAACCAAGCGTCTGATTCAAGCCTAACCAATTCAAATTGCATTCAAACTTTGCACACAAGTCCTAGATGATAAAACGAACCTACTCTAACTTTCGAAACAAAAATCCAAATCTGATATGTTTAAAGTCAATTCCCGGTCAATCTGATAAAAGTGAATTTTTTTTATACTTATTATGTGTAGTCAAAAGAGAATTTGATCGATCCTTTGACTTATAAATGAAATATCGAGTGGTTGATACTTTTGCTAATTTTAGATATATCAACAGTGATGGTATCCCAATCTATGTGATTGGAGATCCCATGAAATAGGTTCATATGGGTAATAATAAGTCATTAGTTGATCAAATATACACTATCAAATCATGTCCCTTCCTATGGTGTGTGTATATAGTGCAAGATTGCTAGAAATGTGAAGCTGACTTATTAAACTCTTTATTGAATAATCCATAGTCTTTTATAGGTGGTGTATTATGCTGCAGAATATACTTGATGAATAGACATATATGAGTGTGAATCAAAAGGAAATTTAGATAGATGGAGAAGCTTGATAGTAGACCAGATCGGCATGGTAAAGGTATGATTAATTCTTGGTATGTGTTCGAGGTAATGAGTTCGTACAAGTATTTTGCAACAATGCTCTTGGGTTTTGTTGGCTTGCTTAGCTTGGTCGAGTTACAAGGATTCCGTCCTGGCAGTTTAATTTATGCAAACGGAATTGAGAGAGTTCTTATTGATTTCTACCGTGGTTGAAGAGGTACATTTTCTACGAATATGAGAGACATGAGATGTGTAATCATTTTTCTTCTAGATGGGATCGATGGAAGTTCTTGACTAGTGAAGTGCATAGATGTCTGTGGCCCGGAAGGGAGGTAAGGTTTTCATGTATCCTCGGATGGTATGTTATATGCGGTATGTTGTGGAGGACCGAGACTTGCGTGTGTTAGGTTACAGTTCAGTTCAGAAAGGAAGCTCATAAAACACTTAGGCAGTAGGTAGCCTCAGATATTCAAGGAAAATGGTACTGCTATTTGAAAGTGATTTGACGAGAGTATATGTTTTAAAAAAAGGGCAATGTGATTAAATGGATGGCACTTCGGTGGTATTGCGGCACTTTCTTGTTAGATCAACTGGTGATATTTGGGTTGGCTTGATAGTACAAGGAAATTTTAGAGTGTATCATGGAATTATTAGGTATTAAGGTGTGGTATGCTTTCGGACGGCGAAATTGGGATATGATGTGGTGATTCATGTTCCGCGTGGATTTGAAGACGGAAGTTCTCATATTCAGGCTATGCTGTGATTGTGGATCGTGTGTAACGGCTATCGGGATTTGGGGGCCCGAGTGGACCTTTCCTTGTCTGGTATATCAGATTTTGGATATGATATCGGGGTTTAGACTGGATTTCTCAGTGTTGGGTTATTATGGATTATGCACTATGGGCTATGCCGGAAATGCCACAAGGTGAGTGGCAAGGTGCGTCAGAGTATGCTTTAGTAGAGTGGTTTATGTTTCGAAGAACCAGTGGACGACTGGGAAGGGTTGCTTTTCTTATTTGGGCCTCATGATGGATGTCAGTGCAGAGGTTTCCATCATTGATTCAGTTTTGATGTTGAGGGACTTTTCGAATGCGTTTCTTGTGGCTGGGCATGTCGCCGGATGGAGTTGTGGATTTCGGTATTGATTTGGTGCAGGGCACCGTATCATATGACTCCGACAGAAGTTATGGTAGTTTAAGAAGCAGCTTCAGGCTTCCTCAGTAAGGAGTTCGTTGGCAGGCTAATGTGGATGCGTGTTCTAGTTTGAGTCGGCTCGGTTGGCTCCGAATTGTATCGTTGAGGGTTAGGTTGGCTCGACCGTTATTGACCTTATTAGTGATCAGGAGGTCCGTGAGTTGCCTTCTGTGTTGTGAGACGTTATGATTTGTTGGTTATGGGCACATATGGTGCGATTCTGTTGGGGTTCATAGTGGAAGTCTAGCGGAAGAATAATTGGGTGTTGCTCAGTGGATGGCGTACCGGTTACGGCCTATCGGGTTTGTATAGTATATGCTACTTGTTTCACCGTGGGTGTAATGATCTACTTTGGTTTCAAACATCAAGTTGTGCGTGGCTGTCGATTTTGAGCATAGTGACTGGAGGTGTTTCATGTATAACAGTGATTGAATAGGATCGCGCGTTGTATCAAGGCCACGTGGAGATATGACCTTTTGTGGTGGATTCAGTGTTCTATTTATATGATGTGAGACGAGCTCTCAGCCTTGTGTTGTGATGGTATTGATGAGATTGAGGTACAACTCTTTCGTTTGAGTCAGTTTTTTTATGATTTAAATATGTTCAGACCGTTTCTTATTGGTGCGTGTATTATGCAAGTTGTGGCTTAGGCCTGTATTGAGGCGTCATATCACCAGAGTGGTGTGTTGGATTCGAGGTGATCGTTGGGGTCATTAATGAATACGAACAGATTTGATTTCAGCTTGTTAGAAGGATAATATCGAGGTTCGACTCAGAAACCTGTTGTGGTATTTGTCAAAAGGGAAGTGGCTTCATGAGTGGTTGATCTGAGAAATGGTTAGGGTTTGTTGCGTGCTTCATGTATCATTGGCAGTATATGAAAGTGTTGGAATAAGACCTTAGTTGATAAGAGGTTTCCTATCGATATTCAGGCACTGTGGGCAACTGCTGTGAATAGAAATTATTGTTTCGAGTGTTTGGGTTATGTAGTATATCATATGATTGAAGGTTATTACAGCTGGTTCGGGCCTATTCTGAGTATAGATGTGAGGATCGGATCTTGTGTATGATTTCGGAATGTGCAATGTGGTTCTATGGTTTATGGACTAGATGGATTGTGAAATTTCAGCTATGTTGTGTTATCGGACCTATGCGAGATAGGGTGACGTGGGATCACCCTGGGTATATTCTTGGTAAGGTCATTCAGCTATTGGTTGGCTTCTAGGATAACTCTGGGTACGCTCGAGGACGAGCGTTTGTTTAGGTTGGGGAGGATGTGACGACCCAACCTGTCGTCTCATGAGAACCGCTTCGTTTTTCCCATTTTATTCTTCTTCATGTTTCGTTATCGGTATCCGGTGTGTTAGAGTTAAATCGGATTGGTTTTGATAGGAAATGAGACACTTAGTCTCTTTAAGGAAGGCTTATTTCGGAAAAGTCAACCGGATGCTGACTATTGAGTTAGAGGGATCGGATGTGATTTTCGGTGATTCGGTTAGCTTTGGGGGATGATTTGTGACTTAGAAGCGTGACCAGAAGTAATTTTGGAGGTCCGGTGTAGAATTAGGCTTGAATTGGCGAAGTTAGTATTTTGGCGACTTCCGGTTGATAGGTGAGATTTTGATCCAAGGGTCGGAATGGAATTCCGAGAGTTGCTGTAGCTCCGTTAAGTGATTAGGGATATATGTGCAAAATTTCAGGTCATTCGGACGTGATTTGGTTGGGTTTTTGATCGAATGCGTGTTTTGGAAGTTTTAGAATAACTTATGCTCGAATTTGAGGTAATTTGATGGTTCTTGGTGTTGTTGAAGTGTTTTGATGATTGGAACGAGGTTGAAAAATGTTTTAGGATGCGTTGGTGCTTTTGGTTGAGGACCCGGGGGCCTCGGGTGTGTTTAAGGTGAGTTTTGAGCGAGTACGGACATCCCGGAACTTAGAAAATGGATGGGGCAGTCATTGGTGCATGGGGCGCGGCCCTTTTTGCGCTGGGCGCGGTGGCCTAGCGTGGGGGCGCGGTCCGCGCGAAATGAAGACCTGCAGGTTGTTAGTCCTACTTCGGAAGCTCATATCGTTTGATCCAAAAGGAATTGTGAGCTTATTCAAAAACGAAAGTTGTAGCCCTTCGTGTCTAGTTTCCAGAAAGGGAAAGATATCGCAATTTGGACATCTGTAGCGAAAGTTATGGCCAAAATACTAAAGCCTGTCCCTGCAGAGCAAGACCTGCGCGGCCGCGGTCGTTTTTGCACGGACCACACTTGTTTTGCGCGGACCTCGGTCATTTTTGTGCGGTCAGCGGTGTCGGAATCCGAGAGGTACTCTATAAATACGAGGTTTTGGGTTTTATTTGATATTTTGACCTAGAGAGCTCGGATTTTGGCGATTTTTCGAAGGTTTTTCAAGAGATTGGTCGGGGTAAGTGATTCTAACTCAGATTTGGTTAGAGTACATGAATCTATCATTGAATTCATCATTTAATTCGTGATTTGAGATGAAATTTGGGAAGAAAATTGTAGAACCTTTCAAAAATGTAAAATGATGATTTGAAGGACCAAATGATATTGGAATTGGATAATTTTGGTATGGTTAGACTCGTGAGGGTATAAGGATTCTGAAAATGTAAATTTTACCCGATTCCGAGACGTGGGCCCGGGGTTCGAGTTTTGCTAATTTCAAGATTTTTGATATTTTTCGAATGTTTTCGCTTGGGCTTTGTTCCCTTAACATATTGTGACGTATTCGTTCTGATTTTGGATAAATTCGACGCGTGTGGAGGCCAATTCAAGGGGCAAAGGCGTCGTGAGCTAGAGAATTAGCCAGTTCGATGTGTGTAATGGTTGTAAATGATGTCTTGGGGGTTTGAAACCCCGGATTGCACATCGTAGTGCTATATTGAGGCAAGATACGCGTTGGATGATGAGCGTGGGGTTTTCACTACTGGGGAGTGTGACTTGGTCCATCCCGATTGATGATTTTACCGAATATTTGACTGAAATTCATTTGTTACCATCATGATTTGGGCTGATTGCCATATTTGGGCTTCGTGCCAACTATTTGGACCCTTCGGGGATTTTTATCACTATTTCCTTACTGCTTGACTTTTTATTTGAACTCAGTCCTGTTGATATCTACTGTTTTGCAAACTCAGTCACTTTTACTCAGATTTGAAACTTAAATGATATTTCTACATCATGTTTTGGGCTGAGAACTACTGTTTTACTAAAGCCCAAGGGGCTTATGATGATTTCCGGACTGAGTGAGGCCGAGCGCCATATGTGAGGATATGCTGAGTGATATGAGGCCGAGGGCCTGAGATACTATGTATGCCATGCAGTGGCTTTAGTGATGTGAGGATATGTTGAGTGATGATGCCACGAGGTGGCTTGATATAGCACTTGGGCCGTAAGGGTCCCCTCCGGAGTCTGCACACCCACAGTGAGCGCGGGTACCCATGTGATTTGCAATAGTGGTAACAATGATACTATTTGATGCAATTTGGTCAAGTAACAATGGCTGACCATTATGCTTGTGATTTGAAACAGTGGTAACAATGACACTGTTTGATGCAATTTGGTCAGGTAACAATGGCTGACCATTATGCTTGTGATTTGAAACAGTGGTAACAATGACACTGTTTGATGAAAGTTGGTCAGGTAACAATGGCTGGCCATTATGCTGAGTGATTGCGAGGTAGCCCGAGGGGCTGATACTGTACTGAGAGTGAGCCCGAGGTGCTGATACTATGCTGGGCGATTGATACTGTGCCCGAGGGACGGATTTCTACTTGTTAATTACCTGTGAAATTACCTGTTTTACTTGTTTCAAAAAGGAATATCATTTGATTTCTTCACTGATTTACTGCTTTAAGTGATTGTACTGCTTGATATGGAATTGCTTTGTGCCTTTACATGTTTTCATACTTTCAGCCATTATTTGTAATTATTACTCACTGAGTCGGAGTACTCACATTACTCCCTGCACCATGTGTGCAGATTCAGGTATAGTAGAGTCCGCACCTGAGCGCTGATTCCTTCCAGGCTAGGCAGTGATTTGGAGTTACGAGGTAGATGTTGACGTCTGCAGCCCCTTGTCTCTCTTATCCTCTATCGTTTATGTTTTCTTCAGACTGTTGTATCGGATTTCGTACTTGTAGACCTATAGCAGATTCTATAGTAGCTCATGACTTGTGATACCCCGGTTTGGGCTGTGTCGAGATGGTTCCTACTGTTATTATCGTTAAATTCCGCAATTTATGAGCATTATATTATATGTTATTACTGTTTATGATGATTAACTGTTTAAAAGAGGTGTTCTGTTTTGGTCTGGCTGGCCTTGTCTTCACAAGAGGCGCCATCATGACCGGGTTCGGGGATCGGGTCGTGACAGAGGGTCGGCAAAAACTAAGGATAAGAGGAATGTCGAAGATGGAGGATTTAAAATTTGGGTTCTACAAATTGAAGTCATTTGTGAATGAATATCAGCAGCTGTTATTTTTTGATATTTAGATTGTTGTTTTAACACTGATTTGAGCAAATTTTATTTTAAAAAATAAAATTTCACCATTTTTGAAACTGAAGCTTTTGAAGAATAGACAATTGAGTTTTATGAGTTATTGAAATTTGATCCAAAAATTGCCGTTAGAATGTACTGTGGTTGTGATCAGTGGTGGAGGCAGAATATTTACGAGTGGGGTTCAAAAATTTTAAAAATCAAATACACAATGAAGCTAACCAACCAAAACCAAAAAAAAAGAAGAAAAGATGCTAACATATTTCATCAATAGAAAGAGAAGTTCTCACCACAAAGATAGTGTTAAGATAAACAAATCATAGTAACAAGACTTTCAAAAGAGAAAATACAAAAAACAATTCTTGTGTTAGTCACAAGGACCTAATGACTAATGAGATCAACAAAAACAACTAAGTAAATTATTACAACTACACTCGACGAGGTTTCATATCTTGAAATGTTTTAATAATAGTATCATTAGAAATACTATCGAACACATTTTTTTCTACATAAGGCACCAAAAAACCACTAAAGAACTCATCATTCATTCGACTTCGTAAGTCATTCTTGATAAACTTCATCGCCGAAAAAGCTCTTTCAACAGATGCAGTGGCAACGGACAGAAGCAAAGCAAGTTTCACTAAGCGAAATACAAGAGGATAATTTGAATGCTTCTTTGTCTGAACTAATCTTTTTTGAAAGACCACAAAGCCCATGTAGATCGGAGAATCTTTCATCAACATAACGAACATCAATAATATAAATTGCAAGTTGATTCTCAAGAGTACCCATACTAAATTCATCAAAGTCATCAGGATATAACTCAGCCATTCTCATTATTTTCCTGATGTCAAAACTTGAAAATGAGTTAATTGGATTCAAACAAGCAATTCCATGAAGCAAATAAGTTGTCTCTTCGTCAAAATATTCATTAAGTTCTTGAATTTGCCAATCAATAATTTTGCAAAATACATCAACCCAATAATGATGTATGACTGAACAATCAGCAGTTTTACGACGTGAACTTAAAGAACTAACATATGGCTCATCAAAGTGAGGTATCAAAATATCATATTTGATACAAAATGCAGATATCGTAGCAATAAGAGATTTCCATTCTTCTTTCCTTAACTTTTGCAACATTTTCTTTGCTACTTCAACAAGTAGCATGGCATTTGCAATGTCTTGCTCTTTTTTTGTAAGCATTTATTGAGCTCATTTGTGATTGCTAAAATATCCCTCATCAAATGTAACATGAATGCAACCTCAAATATTTTACAAGCCCTGAGATATCTCATTGCCTTGGCTCTTTCATCTGTAGAACGTGCATCAAGAACAACTAATCCAAGAACATCAAGAATAGAGCCAAACATCAGAATAAAATTATTAAAAGATTTAAAGTGAGATCCCCAACGAGTATCACATGCTCTTGAAAGACCAAGTTCTTGATTCAAGCCTCTACCGGTTGTAAGCTCACCCATATCTAATGCCTCTTGAATTCTTTCTTTTTGAGATTCTCGAAATTCATCCATACGCTTAAAAGAAGATCCCAATATATTCAAAATATTTGAAACCAACACTACAAGTTCCCCCACTTGAAGACATTTCTTAGAAACCGCAACAAGGGTAAGTTGGAGTTGATGAGCAAAACAATGAATGGAATGAGCCGATCTACTTTCTTGCTTAATCAACATTTTAAGACCATTAATTTTACCTTGCATATTGCTTGCCCCATCGTAACATTGTCCACGCACATATGATAGACTTAAGGAGTGTTGAGGAAGTAAATTAACAATTGCACTCTTCAAAGATGAAACACTAGTATTTTGGACATGAACAACATCAATAAGTCGCTCCATCACAAGTCACATTCTATCAACATACTGTAAGACAATAGCCATTTGCTCCTTGAGGGAGGTATCAAAAGATTCATCAACTAACAAGGCAAAGAAATCACCATTTAGTTCCTCAATTATAGCTTTAGTTGTTTCTATCTTACATGCAGTAACAATGTCTTTCTGAATCATTGGAGAAGTCATTTGATCATTTTGAGGAGCATGTTCCAGTACATAATCACGAATGTTATCACACACTTTTGCATACCATGAGAGAGTTTGAAGAAAATTACCCCTACTAAGTGAAGACTTAGATTCATCATGACCTCGAAATGCTAATCCATGAGTTATAAGAAGTCTTACTACATTAACTGAAGCAGTTAAGCGGATCCAATACTCATGCATAAGTTGACTAAATTGCCTCTCAAATGAAGATTGAATAGACCGTTGTTTGCCGCAAATCTTGGCATTTCCTTTTTGACTCATTGTGAATGCCACTCGACCTATGTTTATCAAAACTTTTCTTTTTATGCCAATTCTTAAACTCTATACTTGAAAATACATCACTTCCACCTTGATGAATATTATTATCTTTAAATAGATAACAATACAAACAATAGGCTGCATCTTTATTTACACTGTACTCCAACCAATCATGATATTCATCATCAAACCATTTAGGATTAAATCAACGAATTGATCCAGAAAAAATTGTTTTAGGAAAGTTATGAAGCCGAGGTTGACAAGGACCTTGTCGAAGGAATTCTCTTCTAATAACATCGCGATGATTTGGATTGAAGTCCAAGATTTGAGTTCTTTCCCCCGGGTCAAACTTTAAAGAATCCAAATCGACTTCATCCGAAGATGGTACTTCTAAATGGTTGATATTCTCTTCCTGGATAGGTTGAGTATGAGAAGACAAATTTGGTTTTGGTGCTTTTGTAAAATACCTCTTCACTAAATTTTGAGACTGAATTATAAAGTAGGAACATAGTTAGAAAAATTGATATATGAATGTTGTATCGAACTAAGCTTAAAGAAGAATTAGTTTAGTGTAGACTTTCTCATAATTCTTCAACAAAAGGCTAGGATATCCAAATTCACGAGCTTCATTTTAAACCATAACATGTGACAAACAATGTTGTCCAAGTCCAGGAATAGAACACAAGTACGTAGTTATTAATCTGAGAATCCCAAAACACAAATGAATATCGGGAAATAATGCTTATCATGTTCATTTCCTTGCTTTTAACAAGTAAATGATTGTTAACAAGCAGAAAATGGTTGAGCTAGTTCTTTAAACTCCAGCAATTAAAAAGATAAGCTTAGACATGTTAATAGAATCGCAAGGGGGTTCGGATAAGCTTCTTCTTCTGGCATGGCTACCATTTGTTTTCCAATAATTCAATATTGATCATTTGTTTTCCAACACAATAATAACGTCTGACGTGAAAAGAATGCGATTCCGCAGCTGACGGGAATTGAACTTACGATCTTCTACACAATCTGAAGACCCTTGACTACTAAGCCAAGCTTTTGGCTTGTGTCAAGGGGGTTCAACATATTATATCTATACGTAAAAAAAATTATCCCTATATAAACAATGTAATTTTTCGACGAAGAGTGTTCGGATGACCAACCTTCTGCCCCCCTAAATCCGCCCCTGGTTGTGATTAGGAATCTATGGTTAAAATCTTAGTATATTTGGTGAAGAATTGAGGAAGCTAAATTGAAATTTATTAGTAAAAACATGAGAACATTGAAAAACATTGTTGTCTGTTCGTCAAGTATTGTTGGTCCACAAAGTTATGCCGCAAAGACAATATTATACAATAACTCACATCATCTAATTTATGAGATAGGCTGTAACTCCTGCCACATAGGAAAAATATAACTCAGGAACGTTGAAGCCACAACTTATTTTGAATGGGCAACACATTATACTACCTTGTTGTGTCTAACTTATGAGATATTCTATAACTCCTGTTTCATAGGCAAAACTTAGATCAGAGAATTTGAAGCCACAACTTATTCCCCGTGAACAACATTTTATGCTACCTCATTTTGTCTAACTTATGAGATACTCTATAACTCTTACCTTATAAGAAAAACTTAGCCCATGGACTAAAAAATCACAACTTATGCCTCATGGGAAACAGTTTACGCTATCTCACCAGAGGCGGATCCATGATTTCAAGAGGATGTGTGCACTGTTGTGAAGAGGAGGATCTAGATTTTATATTTGACGGATTTACATTTAGTCCCTTACCATGAACACACCACATTTTTGAAATTGTAGGTTCAAAATTATATTCTTTTTAAAATTTTAGTGATTTCACATATGTATCTATATCTGTGCCAAAAATAAGACCGTCCGAAGTGAAATTTGAACTGCCAATTTTATTTGTGGAGGTGCACCCAGTAATAATTGTAACATAGGAGTACTCTTTGAGTATGGGTGGGCGCGCGCGCACACACACATACACACACATATATATATATATAAGCAATTTTGAAGAAATATAGCATTGTTATACATAGTTTAGGGAGCGAAGCATGGGTTCGCGTAAGGGGTGTTCATAAAAATCCGAAAATCCGAACCAAACCGACCAAAAAAACCGATACTTTTTGGTTTGGTTTGGTTTTGATTTTAAAATTTAAAAACCGATCAAATTTGGTTTGATTTTGGTTTTAATTAAAAAAAACCGAACCAAACTGAATATAGGAGTAGCTATTTTAAATTTATTATTACACCTATATATATGTATACTTTTATACAAAGTTTTAAAATTTTTATAGTAAATCTTAATCGTTTGCACTTTTCGTACAGTTCTTTACCTTTACATTCTAGTTTAATTGGTAGTTTTCTTTTGTTAAGTGCAAGAATCTATTTCATGTTAAAAATAATATATTTTCAATTGAGTCCTTAAATTATTCATCACTATTTGATTCAATTATCATCAATATATCTTGGTAAATAATAGATTTCTCAAAGAGCAATTGATTTGATAGTGTTACGTTGAAAATTTGGTCGCCCGGAATGTGTGTTTGGTAGTGTATGTCTTATATTTAAGAAAAAACTGACATAAACCGATCGAGAAAAACCGACTTAATTGGTTTGGTTTGGTTCTAATATTTAAAAACCCGACTTGCTTGGTTTGGTTTCTTTTTAGTGAAAAACCGATCCAAACAGAACCATGAACACCCCTAGTTCGCGTGAACCCATATCCCTTAACCTAGATATGCCTCTATATCTCACTGTATCTAACTTATGAGATACTCTATAACTCATGTCTTATAGGCAAAATTGCTCATGAAATTTAAGGCCACAACTTATGCTCCATGGAGAATAATTTATGCTACCTCATTGTGTCTAAGTTATGAGATACTCTATAACTCATTCATAAACTTAGCTATGAAACTTTAAAACCACAACTTATGCTCTATATGATTTTTTTAAAAATGGACTCCGATTGGAATCCTAGAAAGCTTAGGTGCGAATCAAGAAGAGAAAACCAAAAAAAAAAAAAAAAATCAAAGAAAAAAAAATTGGAAGTGTATAGTCCTAAAATATAGTTAAGGGTACAACGGTCATTCATCGTAGGCAAAAATCACATACAAGGATTAATAAACTGATATCTTACCTGGCCAAAAAATAAGTAATGGGCCCATAAAAGGTCACTCGGCACCATTTATTGAAATTAAAGTAGCAACGTATCGAGGGATGGAGATAGATGATAACTATTGGGCTTCCCCACAACAGGGATAATGCTACTAAATGCAAAGGGAAAAGAAAAATAGATATATGTGAATCTGTCTGCAGAAAGATTTGAATTTAGGAGGGGTATGCATGTCAATATCAATGATTTGATAATTAGTGCAAATGGAATACTTGAAGTTCTTGGTCGTTTTCAAATATTTGACAAGAAAATGAAGGGACCATGCAACTTGATAGTTGATACTACTCTTATGAGTTAAAGGCGTCGTTTGATAGGATATATTAGGAAAAATAATATATGTATTAGATTTGGTATTATTAATTTCTAATTTGGTATTTTCTCCGGTCCATAATAAGTAACTTTTTGATCTTTTTATTTTGGTCCAAAATAAGTATCTTTTTACATTTATTTCTCCTTTTTGTATTTTACAACTGTTATATGACTTACCTGGTTAGTTGGTTCGGATCCGGTGAAATTTCAGAGTGAATTGAGACACTTAGTCTCTTATTTGAAACTTAATTTGGAAAAGTTGACCAGATGTTGAATTATGTGTAAACTACCTCGGATTTAAATTTTGATGGTTCGGTTAGCTTCATCAGGTGATTTTGGACTTAAGAGCGCGCCCGGATTGTGATTTGGAGGTCCGTAGTAGAATTAGGTTTGAAATGGCGAAAGTTGGAATTTTGAAAAGTTTGATCAGGGGTAGACTTTTTTATATAAGGGTCGTATTGGATCTCCGGAAGTTGGAGTAGGTTCGTAGTGTCATTTATGACTTGTGTGCAAAATTTGAGGTCAATCGGACGTGGTTTGATAGGTTCCGATGTCGTTTGTGGAATTTGAAATTTCAAAGTTCATTAGGCTTGAATCCATGTGTTATTTGTATTTTTGATGTTGTTGGAGGTGATTTGAGGGTTCGACTAAGTTCGTATGGTGATTTAGGACTTGTTAGTATGTTTGGTTGAGGTCACAGGGGACTCGGGTTGATTTCGGGTGATTAACGAACTTGGTTTTGAATTGGTGAAGCAGCTAAAGTGTTGCTGCTACTTGTGTTACCGCACCTACGGAGTGGGCACCGCAGGTGCAAGCCTGCAGAAGCAAAAGAGAGGAGTCTTGGCAGTGGGCGAAGGTGCGAGGTCCTTTCCGCACCTGCGAGGCCACAGATGTGGGCCTGTTGCACAAAAAGAGGATAAGGGATCGCATGTACGATAGCTAGGTACTTAAGTGGGTTTCGCAGAAGCAGAGGAATTACAGCAGAAGCGGTTCCGCAGGTGCGGAAATATGGCCGCAGGTGCGAAAGGCCTGAGTAGAATGTTTAAAAATGAGGGTTCGCGATTTTGGCTTCATTTCAACATTTTGAACTCACTCTTAGGTGATTTTGGATAGGATTTTCGAGGGGGATATAGAGGTAAGCTTCTTGTACTCGTTTTTGATCAATAATCTTGTTTCCCCATTGTTTTCCCACCTAGATTATGTGGTGTTGAAGTGAAATTTGGGGGTTTGAGGCTAAGGATTTGGAGAGTGAATTTTGGGGATTTGAATGGCCATTTGGTTTCGGATTTTGGTAAATTTGGTATGGTTAGACTCGTGAGTGAATAGGATTTCGGGTTTTATGACTTTTGTCGGATTTCGAGATGTTGGCCCGACGGTCGGGTTTGAGCCGATTTCGGATTTTGGCTATAATTTAGTATTTTTCTTGTGGTATTGATCCCTTTAGCCTATATTAATTGTATTGTACTGCTTGTGGCTAGATTCGGGATGTTTGGAGACCGATTTGAGAGGCAAAGTCATTTTGGATTAGAGTTTTGCCAGGATAGAGGTAAGTAGCACATCCAAACTTGGTTCTGGGGTTTGAAACCCCTAATTATGTGTTATATGATTGGTATTGAGGTGACGCACATGCCAAATGATGGGCGTGCGGGCGTGCACCATGAGAATTATGACTTGGTTGACTCCATGGCACTGTATAGTGATTCTATCTTGTTGATATCCGTATTTTCATCATGTGATAAAGTAATTGAGCTGTCAATCATGCTAGATATCATGTTTAGGCTTTATGCCGGTACTGTTGGGACCCATAGTGGTCGTTTCTTGCTGTCACCTTACTGATTTCATTGTTATTTCGTACTCACTCATACTCATTCATTTCATATCATATCTCAGTCTCAGTTGTTATTTGTTGATACATCATATCATTGTTTCAGGCTAGTTTTCATGACATTCTGAGCCCGTGAGTAAGACTAGAGAGATTGATGACTGAGTGAAGCCGAGAGCCTGATTATGAGTGACAGTTATGGATCGGGCTGTACGCCAGAGCAATTATGCTGATTTTTTGATAGCGATTGGAGTCTGTACACACCCCTAGTGAGCGCAGTTGATATTTTTTTCGGGATGGATCTTTCCTGGACATGGATCTTATCCAAAGCATTATATACCTGGAGATGAATCTTCTCTACGGGCTGGATTGGACCTACTCGGTACTGGGTAACTGATGGTTAGTGATATATATATTCTGGGATGGATCTTCTCTGGGCCATATGGGCCATATAAAGTACCGAGTGATTTGGGCATTTGAGAGTGCGAGCACATGAGGTTGTCAGAATGGTGCATCACATACAGCATGTGTATTGGCATGTAGAAGTAGAAGAAGTTGCATTCTTGTCATTTAGATCTAATCTATCTTACTGTTTTGAGCTATCTATTTAACTTGAAAGCATGCCTACATTTCAGCACTATTATTTTTATTTTAAGTGTACCGGTTGAGTTCGTCACTACCTTTCAGTCCAAAGGTTGGACTTGTTACTTACTGAGTTGGTTGTATTCACGTTACACCATGCACATCGTGTGCAGATCCAGGTGCCTCTGGTCATGGCAGCTGCTAATCGAGGAGTCAGGATTTAGAGACTACCGAGGTAGCTGCATGGCATTCACAGGCTTTGACTCTCCTTCATTATTTCTATCTGTATTTCAGTTCTTATTCCCTATACATTGTAGTAGACTGTATTCTGGTATTGATGCTCATGTACTTTGTGACGTCCCATTTTTAGGATATATTGTATCATATTTCAGATACTTTCTGTTTTAATAAAAAAGGCTTTTCTTAAATATTAATTGCTTCCGTCTTTATTTTCAAGTTTTTACTGTGTTGAGATGTTGAGTAATGGCTGGCCTGGATCTATGATAGGCACCATCACGGTGGTTTATTTTGGGTCGTGACAAGTTGGTATCAGAGCTTAGGTTACATAGGTCTCACGAGTCATGTGCAGGTTTAGTAGAGTCTTGCGGATCGGTACGGAGACTTCTGTACTTATCATCAAGATGTTGCCAAACCCTTAGGAAACTTCATATTCTTGAATTCTTGTCGTGTGAATCTGTTGATTCTGGTAACTAAACTTCTGTTATTCTATTCTCTCACAGATGATGAGGACCCGTACTACTGGGTAGGATGGACAGCCACCAGTACCACCAGTCAGGGTCACGAGAGGATGAGGTCGCAATAGAGGCCGCAATAGGGGCAGAGTTGCAGCTCGTACAACAGCTAGGACAGCACCTATAGATCCACTAGTTGCCCAAATTTAGGAGCAGGTCCCAGTTGTGGATGAGCATGTAAGGCTAGCTCAAGCATTGTCCATGCCCATTGTGATTCCAGGCCTTTAGGTGGCTTTAGCTCAGATTTTAACCGTATGCACCAGTCTTGCTCAAGCGGTCTCTGTTCTGGTCGCAGTAGCCACTTTTTAGGCTGGGGGCACTCAGACTCCTGCCGTCCGTACACCCGAGCAGGTGATGCAGGGACTCCAGACACCGAGACCATTACCATCCCAGCTGGTGGCAGCTATTCAGGCCCATGTGGTTCCTGTTATGACTGATGATGAGCAGCAGAGACTAGAGAGGTTTGATAGACTTTAGCCTCTATCTTTCAGCGGGGCAGAGTCGGAGGATGCCCAAGGTTTCTTGGATAGATGTCAGAGTATTCTCCATACAACAGGTATTCTAGAGATCGGTGGGCACTCGGTCACTATTTTTCAATTTACTTGTGCTTCCTTCAACTGGTGGGAGGCTTGTGAGAGGCGTAGGCCAGTCGGTGCAGCGCCACTAACATGAAAGGAGTTCTTTGTTCTCTCCTTAGAGAAATATGGGTTGCAGTCTCGCAGAGAGGATCTACACAGACAGTTTGAGCAGCTGCGTGAGGATGATATGACTGTGACGCAGTACGAGATGAGGTTTCTTAAGTTAGCCCATTATGCAGTTTGGTTGGTCCCTACTAATAAGGAGAGGATCAGGAGGTTCATCGATGGTCTCACATTTCAGCTGTGAGTGCTTATAACTAGTGAGAGGGTGTCTGGTGCTACTTTCAATGAGGTTGTTGACATTGCTCCGTAGATAGAGTTGGTCCGCAAGCAGGATCGGGTTTAGAGGGAGGCCAAGAGGTCTTGTGGATCTGATGGTTTTAGCAGTGTTCCTTTTGGAGTTTAGTTCCATCACGACAGGGGTCGTCCCTATAGGCATGCTCGGACGGCTCGTCCAGTTCACCGTGGTGCATTATCTGTCCAAGGTTCACACAAATCTTAGCATGGTCACTCATCTCTCAGTGCCCTTCCAGCTTAGAGATCGTCTCATGCACTATCAGCTCAGGGTTTATCTATGTCAGGCCCTTCTAGCAGTTATCAGGTGCTCGGGGCTTCCTTCAGTCCCCACCGCTAGTCGCAGGGAGAGGTTGCTTTCAGTGTAGAGATTCGAGCGTGGGCATATTTCATGATGAATTTGCCCAATTATTCTAAATGACAAATAAAAATGGGTTGCTCGAGCCTAAGTTTTATTCTTTCCCCGCGAACGAGATTAAAATGCGATCTCATTTATTATTTAATCCTACTTATGTAAAATAACTATTAAAATAAAACTGACTGTTAAAACAAAACTATTTTTGGTATTTTTCATGATTAAAAATGACTACAAAACATTAATGAAACTATTTGTTTTGTAATTTTTATTTTCTTGTAATAAAATAAAGTAAATGAGTCAAAATTAGTTAAAATAGTGATATTATGCCTCCATTAAATATTTACATGCTAAAATATAAAGAATCTTGGGGAGGGTCAAAAATCATATGTCTACAACTTCAGCACCCGCCCAGCCATCTTAGGGTAGAGCTCAGTCAGCTAGGGGTCGCCTTAGAAGGGGAGGCTGATCAGGTGGCGGTCAGGCCCCTTTTTATGCACTCCCTTCCAGACCAGAAGCTATTACTTCAAACATAGGGATTATAGGTATTGTCTCAGTATTTGTCCGCGATGCTTCTGTATTATTTGACCTTGGTTTCCTATTCATATGTATCATCATATTTTGCTCATTCCCTGTGAGTCTTTAGCTTCATTTGTTCATGTATCTACGTCGGCGGGCGATACTATTATTGTGGATCATGTGTAGTGACTATTGGGGGATTGGAGACTAGAATCTTGCTGCTTAGTATGGTTGATTTCGATGTGATCTTGGGTATGGATTGGATATCTCCATATCATGCTATTTTGGATTGTCACGCTAAGACTATGACATTGGCGATGTTGGGGTTGCCATGGATTAAGTGGCGAGGTTCTTTGGAATATGTTTCCAGTAGAGTAATCTCATACTTAAAGGCCCAGCGGATGATTGGGAAGGGTTGTTTTATCTTATTTGGCTTTTGTTAGGGATGTTGGTGCTGATACCCCTACTATTGATTCTATTCCGGTGATGCGAGATTTTCTCGATGTGTTTCCTGCAGACCTGTCCGTCATGTTGCCCGACAGGGATATTGACTTTGGCATTGATTTTGTTCCAGGCACTCAACCCATTTCTATTCCCCCGTACCGTATGGCACCGGCGGAGTTGAAGGAGTTAAAGGAGCAGCTTCAGGAACTCCTTGATAAGGGGTTTATTTCGCATAGTGTTTCGCCATGGGGTGCTCCTGTTCTATTTGTGAAGAAGAATGATGGCACTATGAGAATGTGCATTAATTATAGGTAGGTGAACAAAGTCACAATCAAGAACAAGTATCCTTTGATGCGTATTGATGATCTATTTGACCAGCTTCAGGGAGTGACGGTGTTTTCCAAAATTGATTTGAGGTTAGGGTAACACCAATTGAAGATTCGGGACTCGGATATTCTTAAGACACCATTCAAGACCCGTTATGGTCATTATGAGTTCCTTGTGATGTCTTTTGGGCTGACCAATGCCCCAGCAGCGTTCATGCATATGATGAACAACATATTTTAGCGTTATCTTGACTCGTTTGGTATTGTGTTCATTGATGATATCCTGGTGTACTTTCATAGCAAGGAGGAGCATGCCTGACATTTGAGGATTGTGTTGCAATGGTTGAAGGAGGAAAAACTTTATGCCAAGTTTTCCAAGTGTGAGTTTTGACTCAGTTCAATGGCGTTCTTGGGATACGGGTGTCCAATGAGGGTATTCAAGTGGATCCAAAGAAGATAGCGACAGTTTAGAGTTTCCCAGATCATCCTCAACTATGGATATTCAGAGCTTTCTTGGTTTGGCTGGTTAATACCGTCGGTTCATGCGGGGTTTCTCGTCTATTGCATCACTCTTGACCAAATTGACCCAAAAGGGTGCTCCTTTCAGGTGGTCGAATGAGTGTGAGGAGAGCTCTCAAAAGCTCAAGACTGCCTCGACCACAACTCTAATTCTAATTCTACTATCAGCTTCTAGTTCTTATACTGTATATTATGATGCTTCTCGGATCGGTATTGGATGTGTTTCGATGTAGGAGGGTAGAATGATTGCTTATACTTCGCGCCAATTGAAGCCTCATGAGAAGAACTACCTTGTTCATAATTTGGAGTTGGCTGCAATTGTTCATGCGTTAAAGATTTAGAGGCACTATCTTATCGGTGTGTCTTGTGAGGTATTCAGATCATTGGAGCCTCTAGCACTTGTTGAAATAGAAGGATCTAAATTTGAGGCAGCAGAGATGGTTGGAGATGCTAAAGGACTATGATATCATTATTTTGTATCATCCGGGGAAGTCGAATGTGGTGGCCAATGTCTTGGGTAGGAAGGCAGTGAGTATGAGAAGTCTTGCATTCATTCCTATTGGTGAGAGACCTCTTGCAGTTGATGTTCAGGCCTTGGCCAACCAGTTCGTGAGATTAGATGTTTCGGAGCCCAATCGGGTTCTAGCATGTATGGTATCTCAGTCTTCTATATTTGATCGCATTAGAGAGTGCCAGTATGATAATCCTCATTTGCTTACCTCAAGGACAAGGTTCAACATAGTGATGCCAGAGATGTGACTATTAGAGATGATGGGGTGTTGAGGATGCATGGCCGGATTTGTGTGCCCAATATAGATAGGCTACAAGAGTTGATTCTTGAGGAGGCCCATAGCTCGCTGTGTTCCATCCATCTGTGTGTTGCAAAGACGTACTAGGACCTAAGGCAACACTATTGGTGGAGAAGAATGAAGAAGGATATAGTTGGGTTTGTAGCTCGGTGTCTCAACTATCAGGAGGTAAAATATGAGCATCAGAGACTAGGTGGATTGCTTTAGAGGATAGAGATCCCAGAGTGGAAGTGGGAGCGGATTACCATGGACTTTGTAATTAGGCTCCCATGGACTTCGAGGAAGTTCGATGCTATTTGGGTGATTGTAGATTCGCTAACCAAGTATGCAAACTTCATTCTAGTGGTTACTACTTATTCTTCAAATTGGTTGGCTGAGATTTACATTAGAGAGATTGTTCGCTTTCACGGTGTGCCAGTGTCCATTATTCTAGATGCATGCAATTTACATTGCACTTTTGGAAAGCCGTGCAGCGATAGTTGGGCACTCAAGTATAGTTGAGTACAACATTTCACCCTCAGATGGACGGACAGTCCGAGCTCAGTATTCAAATATAGGAGGACATGTTACGCGCTTGTGTCATTGATTTTGGGGGATCATGGGACCAGTTTCTACCGCCGGTGGAGTTTGCTTACAACAACAGTCATCAGTCGAGCATTTAGATGGATTCAAATGAGGCTTTATATGGGTGGTAGTGTAGATCTTCGGTGGGTTGGTTTGAGTCGGGTGAGGCTAGGCTATTGGGTATTGACTTGGTTCAGGATGCTTTGGACAAGGTTAAATTGATTCAAGAGCGGCTTCGCATGGCACAGTCTATATAGAAGCGTTATGCCGATAGGAAGGACCGTGATGTGTCTTACATGGTTAGGGAGAAGGTTCTACTAAAGGTTTCACCCATGAAAGGTGTTATGAGGTTCAGAAAGAAGGGCAAGTTGAGCCCTTGGTTCTTTGTTCCTTTTAGGTACTTCAGAGGATTGGGGAGGTGGCTTACAAGCTTGCCTTGCCACCTAGCTTGTCGAGTGTGCATGTAGTAATTCATATTTCTCTACTCCAAAAGTACATCGGTGATCCGTCTCATCTTTTGGGTTTCAGCACGGTTCAGTTGGATGGTGATTTGACTTATGATGTGGAGCCGGTTGCTATTTTGGATTGGCAGGTTCAGAAGTTGAGGTCAAAGGATATAACTTCAGTGAAGGTGCAGTAGAGATGTCAGCTCGTGGATGGGGCTACTTGGGAGACTGAGCGAGAGATGCATAGCAGATATCCACACCAATCTGAGCATTAATGTATGTTTCTAGACCCGTTCGAGGACTGTCACACCTCCTTTTTACACACCCGAAGGGTATATGGGAGTTTTTCCAATTAAAGTAACATTATTCGAAATAAAATTATTTACTTTATCAGAGTCTCCACTTGGAATAGTTTATTTGGTATCCCAAATCACCGATTTATTTTAAAATCCCAAATCGAGGAAATTTGACTTTTATTTTAAAGCGTGCGAACCAAAAATTCTAAGTAAGGAATTCTGTTAACCCGGGAGAAGGTGTTAGGCATTCCCGGGTTCCGTGGTTATAGCACGGTCGCTTAAACTATTAAAATTGTCCTAATTATCTGATTAATTACACATTTTAAACCTACGTGCATTTTTAGCTTTATAACCGCTTTTATTTATTTAAAAATCTCATTTAGGAAGGTTCAACGTTATTTAAAACATGCCTCGAACCACGCCACATGAAATGCACCCGCGATTCACGACACATTTTATTTAACATTGTTAAGAATTGAAATTGGGCCACATGAAATGCACACCCGAATTTAATAAATAAATAAAATCAATTGAAATAGCGCGCCTAAAGCAACTACGAATGTTTAAATTAATAACAAGATTTGCGAGGGACATGGAAAATTCAATTGATGGCACACCTCGATTTTAAAGGGTTAGTATTAATTATATGAGGGTCATGGGTTATTTAATGAAAATGGCACACCTCAAATTTTCTATGAATGCTAACTAGTTTTGTGAGGGCCATGAGTTTAGGGGTTTTATTTGGCATAGCACGCCTCAAATTATTTCACAGGGTTTTATTATTCGAAGTTGTTATAATCGGATCACATGAAATGCACCCCCGAATTTTGGAAATTAGGTATCGTAACTATGACACGGATACCATACCCATAATCACGATGATTTAAAATTAATCGCGCCTAAAGCAAGCTACGATGTTCATATGTTTCACACACAGCTCAGCCTCAATTGTGGTAAATAAGAATCAATGGCTTCATTTCTCAATCACGGTGAGGTAAATCACAATAAAAAAGTACCTGTAAACATGATTCATCCATTGATATTATCACTGGTCGACAAAGAAACAATAGTAATAAAACAATAAGTTTATATATTCTTAAAGCTTTGTGTAATTATAGCTGCACAACTTTTTTTATCTCTATCATTTGTTTGAAAACACATATAAGCCAGAAATATTTTACTAATCCCATTCGCTCACTGTAGTATAAGAATCTAAGTTGTGACAAATAAAAAGGAACACACATCTTTTACGGCCAATTCACCAAACATAAAAACTAATATGTAATATGCTATTTTTAAAAGATAAAATAGTGCAATCACATGGGTGTATTGGAAAAAATTGAGTTTACATATTAAAGTGGAATAAGTATGACGTGTCAAGACATGTATACTAGTCAAAGAGTTACAGCTGGCAAAGAGACACGAGTTGCAATAGATACGAGAAAAGGCAAAGGAAGAGGCACGGGCAGATATTCGAAGGACTCGGCGCCCGTACCTATTTAAGTCATTTAGGTCCAGGAATCAAGGGGAACGAATCTGACAATATATGAGAGTACAGATACAATATTTAGTGAGCATTAAATACTGAATATGTTAGAAAATCTGTATTAAATACAATGATTGTGTAACGTAACATTCAATATCTTTAATTACTCATAATAGCCTTATTATGACAAGGGCAAACGCATATCTCCCAAATAGCTATAAAAGGGAGATAACTGATTAATTGTAAGGACACGAAAGACTATTTGAATATAGCGATTTACTTGTTTTTCTTCTGATTATATTATTGCTAGCCAAATTACTTTCTTTCATATATTCTTTTGATTATCAGTAACCCGAATTCTTCTAAATTAAAGCTTTGACCGAAATCCCATTTTTTGGTTAAACAAATTGGTTCTGTTACCGAGAATTTGATAATCTATTCTCTTTTAGCTTAACTTCTCTTGTTTCATCAACTATGTCGAACAACAATGACGACATTCAAGGAAACCGAGAAAACCAACAACATCAGGGTGATCCACAGAATACTAACACCCTGGTCTCTTTTACACGAGATTCTCCTCGGCGGTCTCGTGAGGGCACTCCTGAGGGGTCTCATACGAATGGAAACTCTCAATTTGAAAATGCTGAGACTATCGATGAAGCTTTGCAAAAAATAATTGTTGCACATGTCAATAAAGATCTTGAGGCATTTGTTAGCCAGTTACCTGCTGCAACCCCCACACCCACTCCAAATAACAACACTTTGGAGACCCTCGTTCCGGGCTTGTTGACTCAGGTAGCGGTGGAACTCCTAGTGAACCACAAGAGAGAGAACTAGGTAATTTAATCAATTCTGATTTACAAAATGTAGTACTAACTTTGCAGAAACAGCTCAAGGAGCAAAGTGACCGCATAGAGCAAATACCCGGGGTGCCGCCCGTAATTAAAGGGGTAGATATGGATAGATATTCACAACAACCCTGGAAGCAAGTGCTGCTCCCCTCCCAATTCCAAAGAAATTCAAAATGCCTAATATTCCAAAATATGATGGAACAACAGACCCACGAGACCACGTGACTACATTCACAATAGGCGTAAAAGGCAACAATTTGACTAAGCAGGAGATTGAATTAGTATTAGTCAAAAAATTCGGTGAAACACTCACCAAGGGAGCATTAACATGGTATTCTCTTTTACCCGAAAATTCTATAAATTCTTTTGCTGAGCTTGTAGATTCTTTCATCAAAGCACACGCGGGAGCTCAAAAAGTCGAAAAAGAATGGAAGATATTTTCAAGATCAAGCAAGGGGACTCCGAATTTCTTAGAGAGTTCGTGGACAAATTCCAACGTGAAAGAATTATATTACCATGTGTACCAGATAATTGGGCAGCTATAGCTTTCACAAGCAATTTGAATGAAAAAAGCTCAGAAGTTACGAGGGGACTCAAAGAAAGCCTTCGTGAATTCCCAGCTACAACGTGGAATGACGTTTACAGCAGGTATAGCACGAAGTTGAGGATAGAAGAAGATACTGTTCCACGACTTCAAAAAGAAGAAAAGGTAAGTTCGAGACATGCAGAGACAAAAGAAAGATCCGATAAAAATAGGTACGAGCCATACATGGGACCTGGGGGAAAAGACTCACGATCAAAGCAGTACAATCAAAGGTATGATCACAGATCAAGGAATAGAGAATCAGGTTCTTCATCAAGATTTGGAAACGATCGAAATACTTATGAGTCACGAGATGATGATAGAAATTTGAAGGCGAGATTTGGCGGTTATAGTTTCAACATGAGCACTTCCGAGCTCGCAGTTGTTTCGAGAAGCATGGGAGATAAGGTATGATGGCCAAAAGAGATGAGATTGAATCCAAACAGGTGCAAACCTGATCATTGGTGCGAATTTCATAATGACCATGGGCATAAAATGGCAGATTGTAGGTTTTTACAAAGTGAAGTTGACTATTTATTAAAACAAGGATATCTCACTGAGTTGTTCAGTGAGAAAGGTAAGCAATCTTAAGTGGAGAACAGGTAGGAGCCCCCGAAGACACCTTCTCCCAAAAGAACCGTCAACGTTATAAGCGGAGGTGAAGACATCAATGGCATATCATACACTGCAACTAACAAAATTTCCAAAGTTACAATCACCCAAGGGAAATGGGTGCGGCATGTCATAGAGGAAGAAAGCATTACATTTGATGATGCAGATGCAGATGGCATATTAACCCCTCATAATGATGCACTGGTAATATTTATAATTGTACATGATACTAATGTAAAATGAGTTTTGATTGATCCAGGTTGTTCTGTGAACATTATTTTGCTAAGAGTATTACGTGAGATGCAAGCAGAAGATAGAATAATACCAAAAGCGCATACTCTATCTGGATTTGACAATTCTAGTATTGTGACAAAAGAAAAGGTAACACTCACCACATTCGCAGAAGGAGTCGTCAAAGATACAAAGTTTCAAGTAGTAGATATGGTGATGGCTCACAATATGATCCTTGGGAGACCATGGATCCATGAAATGGATGTTGTTCCTTCAACCTTGCATCAAGTCATTAAATTTCCATCACCTTGGGGAGTATGTCAAATTCGTGGAGATAAACATACATCTACGAGAATCAATTCTGTAGCAGATTCAAGTACGAAAAATGAAGGAAAATAGCAATCACGGAAGACAGTTGAGGGCACCACAACACAAACCTTAACTGAACAGGGACGAACAGATATGGATTCAAGGCCTGACACCATTCAAGAACCAGAAGAAAATGAAAATATCAAAACAACAATTGAGGAATTGGAGCCTGTTGTGTTATTCGCTCAATGTCCTGATAAGAAAGTCTACGTAGGGGCCAATCTTAGCCAAGGCATGAGAGGTAAGTTAATTGAATTTTTCAAACTTAATGTAGACTGTTTTGCTTGGTCCCACTCTGACATGACAGGGATACCACCGGAGGTGATGACTCACAAATTAAATGAAGACCCATCATACCCCCCTGTCAAGTAAATGAAAAGAAAGCAAGGAACTTTCAAGAATCAGGTGATTCAAGAAGAGGTTCAAAAATTGCTAAAGATTGGATCCATCCATGAGGTAAAGTATCCTAATTGGTTAGCAAATATTGTCGTAGTTCCAAAGAAGAACAGTAAGTGGCGAGTTTGTGTAGATTACACAGACCTTAATAAAGCTTGCCCTAAAGATTCATTTACCCTACCACATATAGACCAGCTGATTGATGCAACTGCAATGCATAAACTATTAAGCTTTTTAGATGCATATTCAGGTTATAATCTTATCAAAATGGATCCATGAGATGAAGAAAAAACTTCATTTATAACAGACAGAGGGACTTACTGTTATAAAGTAATGCCTTTTGGTCTCAAAAACGCTGGTGCAACATATCAGAAGCTGGTTACTAAAATATTTCAAGAACATTTGGGAAAAATCATGGAGGTTTATATAGATGATATGCTCGTTAAAACTCAGCATTCGGGAGATCACATATCACACCTGTCTGATACTTTTCAAATTCTGCGCAAATTTAATATGAAGTTAAATCCCGAGAAATGTGCATTTGGTGTTGCATCAGGAAATTTTTTAGGGTTTCTTGTTTCTAACCGTGGTATTGAAGTGAATCCCGTACAGATTAAGGCCATTGAAGAAATCTCTGATATGCTTTCAAGTAAAAAAGAAGTTTAGAGATTAACAGGAAGAATTGCAGCCTTGGGAAGATTCATTTCCAAATTATTAGAAAAGTGCTTTAAATTCTTTTCAGCTCTTAAAAAGCAGGATCATTTAGAATGGAATGAGGAATGCCAACAGGCGCTCAGAAATTTGAAAACGTACTTATCAAATCCACCATTGCTGGCAAAACCAAAGGTTGAGGAAAGACTTCTCATTTACCTTGGCATTTCTAAAGTAGTGGTAAGTGTTGTTTTAGTCCGAGAAGACCAAGGTAAACAATCTCCGATCTATTATGTTAGTAAATCTTTGTTAGATGCAGAGACACGATATCCTCAATTGGAAAAGCTTGCACTTGCATTAATCATGGCATCTAGGAAATTAAGACCTTACTTTCAGTGTCACCCTATTGCTGTAGTAACTACTTATCCCTTACGTAATATATTGCATAAGTATGAGTTATCAGGTAGATTTACTAAGTGGGCTATATAATTAAGTGAATACGAAATCACATACCAACTTAGAACTGCTATAAAATCTCAAGTGTTAGCTGATTTTGTGGCTGATTTTAGCCAAGGGATGCAATTAGAAGCAGATAAAGAATTACAGGTGTTCAATGGAGCTAACCCAGGAACTTGGACTTTATTCACTAATGGTTCATCTAACGTAAAAGGTGCAGGTTTAGGGATCGTATTGGTACCACCTACGGGTGAAACCATTTGACAAGCTATCAATGTCATTCTATAACTAACAATGAGGCAGAATATGAGGCTACGATTGCAGGTTTAGAACTGGCACGAGAACTTGGCATAAATCACAACTCGTAGTCAATCAAATGCTGGGGACTTATACAGCCAGGAAAGCAAGGATGCAGTAGTACTTGGAAAAGGTACGAGATTTGATAAAACAATTTCAAAATTGGAAAGTTACACAAATACCAAGGGACGAAAATGTTGAAGCAGATGCCCTAGCTAATCTTGCATCTGCGGCTGATGTGGCAAGTGATGCAAATGCTTCAGTTATTCATTTGTTTCATTCAGTTCTTGACCTCGATAATAATGAGGTAATTTTTAATAACTTAACTTGGGATTGGAGGAATGAGATTGTTGCTTTTTTGCAGTATGGTACTGTCTGTGGTGATAAGAAAAAAGCTCATGCACTTCAAAAAAAGGCTGCTCGGTACTGCTTAAAGCAAGGCAATCTTTATCGAAAAATGTTCGGTGGTCCCTTAGCAAGATGCCTCGAACCTTCTCAAACGGAGTACGTAATGAGGGAAATACACGAGGGGCATTGTAGGAATCACGCAAGAGGAAGATCATTGGTAAGAACCCTAATTAGGGCAGGGTATTATTGGCCTAAAATGGAAGAAGAAGCAGAGAGTTTTGTGGCTAAATGCGATAAATGTCAAAGGTACGGTAACAATATGCATAGACCTGCGGAGTTACTACATCCGTTCATTACACCGTGGCCATTTATGAAATGGGTAATGGATATCGTGGGTCCATTACCACAAGCAAAAGGACAGGTAAAATTTTTGCTCGTACTCATTGATTATTTTACTAAATGGGTAGAGGCAGGATCATTCAAACAGGTGCGAGAAAAGGAAGTGAAAGATTTCATTTGACGGAATATCATATGTCGATTCGGTGTACCAAAGGAGATTGTGTGCGATAATGGCCCTCAGTTTATAGGAGCTCAAATCACGGAATTCTTTCAAAGTTGGCAGATTAAAATGATTACGTCTACGCCTTATCATCCGGTGGGTAATGGGCAAGCAGAATCAACAAATAGAGTCATTATCAACAATTTGAAGAAGCGTTTAGAGGAATCAAAAGCTAATTGGCCAGAAGTGTTACCTGGTGTTTTATGGGCATATCGCACAACCGCAAAAACAAGCACATGAGAAACACCATTTTCGTTGGTTTATGGAGCAGAAGCATTAATTCCCGTTGAGATAGGAGAGCCAAGTACGAGGTTTACGCAGGCAACAGAAGAGTCTAATGACGAAGAAATGCGTGTAAATCTTGATTTACTTGAGGAAAGACGGGAAGAAGCAAGTCATAGAACGATACTACAACCGAAGAGTAGGCCTCAGATTCTTCAAAATTGGGGACTTCATGCTCAAAAAGGCTTTCCAATCTACGAAGGCAGCTAATGCGGGTAAATTAAGTCCAACATGGGAGGGACCCTATAGAATTCATGATATTGCAGGTAAAGGAGCATATGAACTGGAAACAATGGATGGCAAAATACTATCTTCACATTAGAATGTTGTTCATTTGAAGAGATACTACTTCTAAGGAATACCCATGGTCAGGTATCTATGTTTTAAAATTCTATTTTTGAATTGTGAAAATTTTACTAACGATTTTAGATGATAGGAAAAAATCTAGCCCGTACTAAATGATGAGCCACGACCTACAAGGCACGTGGAATACATTTAATTTCTCGGCCCGGGGTTACAAATATTCTGATAAAAATTCAAAATGGGTTAAGCAGTCTTCATCTATAATCACACCTCCAAGTCCCGTATGTTTTTACTTTTTTAGGGAAAGGACCAAATGAGAGGAATAATCAAGTGCTCGAGGCTTCATACTTCAACACTCAAACACTTGGGGGACTATATAATATACACAGGCATGTGTATAAAGAAGGCAAAGAAGTCAAGTGCAGAGTAAAAGTCATGAAGTCACGAACTAAGGCCAAAGAAAACCTTACTATAGTTAGGGTAAAGGCTATGTACTGAAACGAGTTATAAATAAAAACCTCGTGTTTATTATTTTCACTTTTTTAAATCTGTTACAAGAAAAACAGTTACGAGAAAGTTATAGATGTAATTCAAATGCATGTAAAGTGTTATTCAAAACTAGACAATATTCAAATAAAAACTTGTCAAAGTTATTACAAAGAAACATGTGTGCTCCTATTTATTTTATCGTATGTTAAACACCATTATGAAGTTGAGACGTCTTCTTCATTAAGTGTCGAATATAAAAGGGCCCTATTTTATAAAACTTATGTTTAAATTAATTAGACATAAGTTTAACAGAAGCATTTTTGAAGAATAAAAATGCAAATTATTCTGTAAGTCCTTAGAAATAAAGGCAAGAATAAAGTAAATAGAAGATCAAGATAATAACAAGAAAATTTCTTAATATTTAAAAATAAAACTTAAGACTAAGTATGTACTTAGTTGTAAAGCTACGAATTGATTATAAAAATTGCCCCATGAAAAGGTCTGGGGACATGCGTTTCCAAAATAAACCGTCAAATGAAACCAAGGGTTTGATCACAATTTTTCAAATAAAACAAAAACAAAGATATTCAAACAACTAAAGCTGGTCACTGAGAAGTTGAAGGCACTGAAGCAGGAACATCAACAACAACGGGCTCAACTTGGGCAGGAGTATCAACAGTTGCAGGCTCGTCTTGACTTGCAGCAACAGGCTCGACTGGGCTTGAAATAGTTGGTATACCCATATCGACTTCAACATTCACGGAAGCTTCGGCCATGGGAGAAGGAAAATCTTGAGTTTGCTGAGCTTTCTCAATAGTTTTATTGATTTTAGGCAACTCAGATTCCAAGTTGAAAGTTTCTTGGCCAGCTTCAATTAGGGTATCATTGTGTGAATTCAAAAAACGCCCAACTTACTTCAATAGCAGATTTATCTTCAAGGATCTCATAATCCCTTTCCCAGTTAGCAATCACGTTCTTTAACTTCTCATTTTCAGCCAAGGTAGATGTGTTAGAAGTTTGGAGAGAGGCATAGGAGCTTTCTAAAGCATGCACCTTATCAGAAGAAGCTCGAAGGTCTTCTTGTGCCTGAGTCAATTTTTTTACGAGCTCCCCAGCGTAAGTTTCTTTTTTACTCAAAAGAGCCTTCAACTCTCTGATTTCTTCACTAGCCTTGGATAGCTGCTCTGAGAAGGAAGTTTCAAGGTGCGTTTTTTCTTTATCTGCTTGGCTTGAGGAAGCTTTTTCAACCGCTCTCCGAAGTCAAAGCCCATACCTGCTGCTCCAAGGTACTCTTACTCTCTTCTAAATACTCCACGTCAATTTGCAAGCTCTCAAATTGTTCCCTCCAATTGCACACCTCTAACTAAGAATCACGCACTAATTGATCTGAGTGGGCAACTCTTTTCATCATCTCTGTGCTGATAAGGTTGGCCTAAAAGGGGGAAAAGAAAATAAAAATCCTCAAAGATAGAAAAATTACAAAGTAAAAGAAAAAAGATAAGGGGAATACCTTCAAAGTGGTGTGCACAATATCGTTCATCAGGGTCAAGGAACTATGGCTCTCTAGCTTAGCTTTCTCAATTGAGCCAATTAAAGGATCTAGCCATACATCCGCTTGACCTAATTTCCTTAAGAGACTGCCCTCAGTAGGGACTTTAATGACTACTCGCCTCATAGCAACACTCCTACTTGATGAGCCAACTTCAGTGCGATGAATGTTTGGAGGAGGAATTGTCGAAGGAGGAACAGAAGAGGTGGTAAAAATAGTCTAGGGAGGAACAGAAACAATTGAGACTGGCAAAGAATGAGTTACAAACACGGGTGTCGAAAAAGAAGCTAAGGGTACTTCATCTAAAAAGGGCCTAAGCCTTCATTACCAAACCCGCTAATAAAAAGCTGCTCAATAGATTCATGAGCAGCAGCGGGAGCAACGTCATCATCAAGAATCATTACCGGAGTCTCAGCAGACTCGGTAAGAGTAACAGAATGACGGGGGGATACCTCTGCTTCATCATCAGAAATGATGAGTCTTCGATCTCGTGGCCTTGTCACCAAAGAGCCCCCGTCTTCCATCTCTTCAGAGTCTTGTTCCTCAACGGCAACGAATTTTCTTTTTGCAGAAGAACCCAAGATTATTTCTTGAGCCCTTTCCAAAGAGATGCGGGAAGCCGCGACTGCCTCGGCAGTGACTCCATGAATTGCAAATCCTGATAAAAAGATGGATTGAAATTAGTGAAATAAAAAAAATATACATACGAAAAGATGAAATAAAGTAAAATCTCTTACCATGAGTTTTTACTTTCCAACCAAAATGGTTAGAAAATGTCTTCCAAGACCTACCATCTATTGGTGCGGTCCTCAATAACTTGTCTTCCCAATCACAGAAATTGGGAATGTCGTCCACAACTCCCATGGTTGCTAAACAAAAAGCAAAATTAGAAAAGATGACAAACTTGAAGAAAAAAGGTACGAGAAAGTTAAAAAGACTTACGTGCAAAATTTCACTTCTCAGGGAAGGAAACATTATCATCACCCACTAAACCAACAGTGGGGGCAACAACAAATCTGGCATACCAGCCACGATCTTTGTCATCCTCAAGGCTCACCAATACTCTCTTGCTCCTAGCTACTAGTGTGAAAACACCATTGCGGAAGAGTCTAGGGAAGTAAAGATGAATCAAATGAGGGAAAGTAAAGGGAACACCGACTCTGCTGGTCAAATGCCTCAAACAGGCAACAACCCTCCATATGATACGACCAATTTGACCCAAACAAACATCGAAAAAACGACAGAACTCGAGAATAACAAGGTCAATAGATGGTCTAAACCCTAAAGTGAAAGGGTATGTATAAAAAAAAAAGAAAACCCGGTTATGTAAGAGGTGATTCTTTGATTTGTACTAGGGATAAAAATAGGAAAATCACTACTCCAATGACAGTCTCTACGAACTACAAAAATCAAACCTTCTATAATTTGAGTGGGATAAATATCAGCACGATCTAAACCAGAGACTTGGTTCCTAAGAGATTCTCTGTCATGATAACAAGATAGTTCCATAGGAACTATCTCCTCTACTATAGGTTCATGAAGAGGTTCAGAAGGTTCTTTACCTCTTGAAAAAGATCTTTGTAAAAGTGAACCCCTAATTCTAGAAGAAGGGCCAGAACTAGGTAAAGGAGTGGAAGAATTGGGAACAGATCCTAAATTACGAAGCCTACCTCCCTTTCTGCTTCTAATGGGGGCATTAGGGAAGGTATCAACTATAGGAACCCTTCTAAGGTTAGATTTGAAGAAGACATGATGAAGAAGGATGATACGATGAAGAAACAAACAGGAATTTGAGAGATTGAATATTCAGTAAACTTTATGTGGAAAAGACAAAGAAAGAAGTTATATTTATACTGATAAGCGACCGTCGAAGGAAAAAGTGTAATAATGGAAGTACCATAATAATGATAACTGACGCTTCGTGAATAATGGAACCACGAAAAAGCCTTAAAAGGGGCAGCAAAATTATAGAACTAATAAAAAGGTGACACGTGTGGAGAGCATTAAATAGAAGTGAAAATTGAAGCATCAATTTTGTCATAGCATTAATGGTGACAAAAATTCTCGTTTTAATGAAATCCTCTTTCCAAATATTCAATTGATGAATAAATGGCAAGTGGGGGGACTATCTGTATTGGAAAAGCCTTTTTGGACTTGATGATAACATCGTCTACGTAGACCTCTATCTCCTTGTGTATCATATCATGGAAAATGGCAGTCATGGCCTTCATGTAGGTGGCCCCAACATTCTTTAATCCAAACGACATCATCTTATAACAGTACATCCCCCATGGTGTAATGAAAGCCATTTTCTCAGCATCTTCTTCATCTATCTAGATCTGATGATACCCAGCAAAATAATCTACAAATGAACGCAACTCATGCTTAGCGCAATTGTCGATCAGGATGTGTATATTCGGCAAAGGGAAGTCGTCTTTCGGACTGGCCCGGTTGAGATCCCGGTAGTCGACACAAACTCTAACCTTCTCGTCTTTCTTTGGTACTGGCATGATGTTGGCTAACCATGTTGGATAATCTACTACCCTGAGAACTTTAGCTTTGACCTGCTTAGTGACTTCTTCTTTGGTTTTCAGACTCATATCAGGCTTGAACTTTCTTAGCTTTTGCTTTACTGGTGGACATGTTGGATTGGTTGGCAGTTTGTGAGCCACAATAGATGTACTCAGACCAGTCATGTTGTCATATGATCAGGCGAATATGTCCTCATATTCCCTTAGAAATTCTATATACTCTGCCGTTTCTGACGGTGACAAATAGACGCTGATTCGTGTTTCTTTGACATTCTCTGCATCTCCCAAGTTAATGACCTCAGTCTCGTCCAAGTTGGACTTAGGTCTGTTCTCAAAACTTTCAATTTCTTTAACAATCTCTTATGGTATATCATCTTCCTCTAAATCTATGCCCGTTTGTTGCATTGTCTCGTTGCATGCCACAGTCATCGGTTCATCAAGATAAGTAATAGTAATGATGTATAAGTAAAGTAATGAGAGAAAACAATAGTAATAAGTGTTGATTCATAAGAAAAAATCAAAATGCTTTGATAAATTGCATAATTGTTTTAAACATTGGAGATCTTATTGCAGGAATTGAAAACATGGGAAAATAAAATCTTTCAGTAAATTAAAATAGTGCTTGTTTTAGCCTTGCTACCCCGAGGCTCGTCGGGATCTAGTTGTCCTGATGGTCTAGTTACTGAGGCGGGCCCTCTGCTCTGTATGGAAGGGCCTTCCTCCCCCTCCTCCTCGAGAACAACATAATAGTCCATGTCATTGTCTTCTAGGAAAAAATTCCTCACCGTTGCAAGTGCTTCTTCTTCTTCTGACCCATAGATAACACCGGGTTAGAAAGTTTGCTCCAAGTGTGGTACTGGATGCTCCAGTGGATAGTAAGGACCGCTCCATGGTGGCAACCAGTGGTTGAATTCCTCCCAGGTGTACTCATATCCCAGACCAAAGGTGGTGCCATGTTTCTTGAGTTTTATGGCCTTAACTATTCCTTGGAGGTTTTTACCGAGCCCTTTGTCAGGTTCGTACCCACACTAATTCAGTATACTCTCGATCTTGTTATCCCACCATTTGTCTTTGTCAACAGCATTCACCCTTTCGATGTGATGGTAAGTTTATCCTCCTAGCTTCCTTCTTCCTTCGATTGACAGAATGGTCTGGCGACTGTATATAGGATTGCTTCCGTCGCCGTGAATGATTACCTCTTGATGGTTCCATTTGAATTTCACTACCTGATGCAGTGTCGAGCCACAACCCTAGCAGCATGAATCTATGGTCGTCCCAGCATCAGATTGTAAGATGTCGGTACGTCTATCACTTGGAAGTCAACATCGAACTAAGTTGGCCCCATTTGCAAACACAGACTAATCTCCCCAATGGTGGATCTTTAGGAGCGTTGAAGGCTTTCACGTTGATAGCTCCGTCCTTTATCTCGTGCAATCCTTTGCCCAATTTCTTGAGTGTTACCAGTGGACAAATGTTGAGGCTGAAACCCCCATCAATCATGATCCTGGTGATAAAGTAATCCTCGCATTGCACAGTGATGTGCAGTGCTTTGTTGTGCCCCTACCCTTCAGGCGGTAATTCATCCTCATGAATAGTAATTTTGTGACTCTCCAATACCTGTCCAACCATGTTAGCCATTTCTCCTCCAGTAATGTTGTTTGGCACGTATGCTTCACTCAGCACCTTCAACAGAGCATTCTTGTATGCCTTAGAATTTGTAGCAAAGCAAGTGTGGAGATCTGCGCCAGTGTTTTGTTCAACTGGTCGTTGATCGAGTATTCCTTGTCTTGTATCTTTCTCCAAAGATCGTCTGGACCTGTCTCAATAATGGGTGACCGATTGGAGGCCTGCTTGCTTGACTCAGCTAGGTGTTCCAGGGTATAGATCCTACCAGTTCTCGTCATACCCTGTGCGGCAACAGTTTCCTCGAACCTAACCTTGCCTTTCCTCTTTGCCTCAGCTGCATAGTCCCATGGTATAGCCTTTGTGTGGAATGACGTCATGGCCAACATCGCCACTGGGATCGGCGTGGCTATCTTTACTCCAAACGGAGCATGTTCCTTGGGTGGTAAAACTGCAACTTCAAATGGTACAGGTGCATTTGCTGGAGACACTAATTAAAACTCAATTGGCGCTGGTGTCTTTGCAGATGACGTTGTTTCAAATTCCAGTGGTACTAAAATATTTACCTCAACATCCCTAGAGGGCTGAATCCGGACCACGATCGGGTTAAGAGTAACTATTGGTTTCTTTGGGTCATCACCTTCTGTGATCAAACCGTCGATCCCTCGGGATCCCAATTATCCTCTATTTCAATCATGTCAACACTCCACCCTTGTGGTCTGGCAGCGGGTTATTGCGGACATTCGGAGCGGGTTCCTTTGCCACAATAATTGTGTTGTCAATCAAAGCTTGGATTTTATCTTTCAAAGAGTGACATTCGTCGATGGTGTGTCCTTTCATGCCGGAATGGTATGCACAGGATTTGTTTGGATTAACCCATTTAGAAGGGTTCTCAGGGGTTACCGTAGGTATAGGGGTGACGTAACCAACATCTTTAAGTCTTTCGTACAACTGGTCAATAGGTTCAGCAATGGCTATGTATTGTTTAGGAGGTCTATGATCGAAATTTTGTCGAGGTTTAGGAATGTTTTGGCGTGTAGGAGGTGATTGACAATGGGATGGTTGAGTATTGTAGGCTTGATAAACATGTGCGGGTTGGGAATATCTGGGTGAAGTAGGCTAATATGTGGGAGGCGGAGGTGATTGATAAGTGGGTGGTGGAGCTTGGTATACGGGTGATGGTGATTTGTAGTTCGGAGTTGGTTGATATGTGAGTGGAGGTATTGGGTAAGTTTGGTATTTGATAGGAGATTTGGTTCTTTGTGCAACCATTACGGCCCTTACATCCTTTTTCTTGGACATGCCACCAGACTGCAAAGCCTTATTTGTAGCTTGCAAGGCCTCGAAGTTCGTAACCATACCGCTTTTGATGCCCTCTTCGATCCTTTCACCCAGCATGATAATAATAGAAAATTTATGGCTCTCAATCAACATTAGTCGCTCATAATACTGCGGGTCTTGAGACGGAACAAAGAATTTGTTCATCTGTTCCTCTTCTAAGGCAGGTCTGACCTTAGCAGCTTTGGACCTCTAGCGAGTAGCATACTCGCGAAACATTTCTGTAGGTGTCTTCTTTAGATTCTGAATGTAGAACACATCCATCATTCTCCGTGTTGACCTGAACCTATCCATAAAATCAGACGTCATGCCTACCCAACGTGACCACTTCTTCGGATCTTGGCTAATGTACCAAGATAGAGCATCTCCTTGCAGACACCTCATGAACAGCTTCATGCGGATTCTCTCGTCTTTCCCTACCCCAACCAGCTTGTCACACTAAGTTCTCAAATGGACCCTTGGATCCCCTGTACTATAAAACATTTCAAACTTTGGAGGTTTGTACCCCTCGGGCAGTTCGACATCGGTTTGTATGCAAAGATCTTCATAGTTCAGGCCTTCAATTCCCTTGCTTCCTTCAACGCCTTGAATTCAGCTAATCAATTTCTTAAGTTCTTCAGCTAGGTCCCTGATGAGCAAGTTTTTATCATCAGACTCGGGTGTGTTTGAGACTGGTTGGGTAGAGTGTGGCATAGTCTCCACATAGATGGGGGTGTTATGATGGGTGTAGAAGTGGTTATTTGTGAGTTCAAGGGTTCTGGGATGAGCAGTTGAGCGTTGTTTGAAGTATGGCAGGTGTTTCAGTGGTGGTGAGGAGCGGGATGGTTTTGTTGCTTTAGGATATTTTGTGGAGGTGTGGGATTTTGAGCATTTGGGAAGTTGACATCCGGAGTGGTGAGGGAAAATGACAGATTTGCCAGATTCCGAACCTGATCAAGTTCCTCTGAGAACTTTAGCAGCTTTTGTTCTAGTTGGGATGCATTTTATTTGGAAACCTGAGTACCATGGTCATGAGTGACCTCTACCCGTTCAGTTGAGTTCTCCTTTCTGCTGTTGTTTAGATCTTCCATCTTCCCTTTGTTCTTGTTTCTGACAGGACTAAGAGAAGGAGTGGGTGGAGGGCCCCTGGATCTCGTGGAATAAGATGATGTTGCCAGAGTGCACGAACTAACCTTTAGGGAGGGGAATAAATAAACAAAAAGTAAAAATAAAAAGGTAACAAGTTAGTGAGGATTATAAGAAAATGTTGCGATATTTAAACACATTGTGCAAGAATGTGAATCGTGTCATATTTGAGAACTTCTTTGTGCCCGAGGTACACCTAGCGACAAGTTGATTTGGAGAACTTAGAACACTAAATGCCTCATTTTATTGATTAAAAATAGATGAATCTCAAATCGACACAAACAGGAAATAAAGTCACTAATTGCCATTGGCCTTATTATATTTCATAAAGCAGAAGAAAACTCCTGTCTATTTGGTCAGAAGGACCTTCCCTAGGCTCGGCATCTTTGGCTCCGTCGAACAGCTTTCCCAACTCTCGAAGTCCCAACAATAGGTAGGCTCTGGCTAGATGTCCGTCCTCATTTCCCTCACCATTCTAGCAATCCTCGATCCTTTTGAGAAATTTCCTTTTTAGCTCTACTATGCCCCGCTCCAAGTATCCCAGTCGCTTGTTGGCACCGACAGCCATGTCTTTCTACTCTTCAATCAGCTTTTGGTTGGCTTCCTGTATTTCACGGTGCTCGCTTTCGCATTCCCGAATCCTTTTAGAAATTTAATTGTATTTGACCTGTGCCTCGGCCCTCTCATCTATGATCCTGTGGCCCCTAGAAAGTCTTGGCTGACCCGGACCATCATGATTAGATTCTAACCAGCATGAATAGTAGGGAGCGTAACTAGCATGGTATCTGTCTGGCTCGATAGTATCTCTTCCCATGATGATCTTGTAATGCCACATATGCTGAGCTTGGCACTTATAAGGACTGTCATCAGCTTGGAAGTCAGCCCGGAAGTGAATTATCTTGTCGACCCTTGGTATAACCTGCTTCCTACCAGCCTGTCTCACAACTCGGAGAGGGACATAAGGGTAGGTTCCTCTCAGACTGATTAATATAAAAAAATGGCGCATCCCTGGATCGGGCGATAAACTCCTCGGTAGGAAACCATTCGAACATCTATTGTATTTGATACTTAGTTAGGTTTTCGAACAGCTCTAACCATCCCTTGGCGTCTTCTTGTTCGGCGAACATGTTGGGCATGTAATTCATCCGCCTTGGATGATGGAAAGCTATATGATCATCCCAGTCGCTTCGCTGAATCTCTTGCCGGTATTCACCCCTTTGGAGATGTTCTATGAGCCAGAGCTGGAGTAGCAAATAGCAGCCCTCGAAGTGTTTGGCTCTTCGTTGACACTTCTCCAAGGCTCGGTATATCTCCTTAATAATCATGGGCACAATGCTGAAAGGTTGCCCACCAATGCCCTCCATCAGAGTTTTAGTTACCATAGCCAGCCTGGTATGGATCCTTGCTTTCTTCATTGGAAACACTATCAAACATAAATACAAAGACCCTTTAGTGAATATTTCCTAATGATGTAATGGCAAATTCGTCAGGATAGGTACGGTAGGATTTGCTGTGACCGTACCTCTCATACAAGTAGTCGAAGGGGATATAAGATTCCTTCAGACATGTCAGTTTTGGATTCTTCTTCAGACCCATCATTTTGAGAAAACCCCTGCCCTTGCGTCTCTCAGGCATTAACAATTCAGGTGTTTCCCATGGTATACCAGCCAATCCTCTTATTTCTTCTAGAAAGGGTGTCATTTCAATGTCCCTAAAGCGGAATACAACCCTCTCACAGTCCCAGAACAAAGTAGCAGCTTCTATGATCTTGTTGTTGGGTTGAATCTCTAGAAGAGAAGGTAGATTGCCCAGATATTTCTGAACAAGAGTTTGATCACTAGAGTGAAGATCCTCCCACCAGCTTAACAATTTTGGGTGGATGTTGGTGACCATGCCGAATCTGGGGACTTTGTGCCTCATTTTCTGCAAAGTAAAAGGGTTAGACCCTTACCCTCATCGGACTCGACTATTTAATATCAACAATTGGCATAAAACATTTAGTTCTCCAAATTACTGCACAGAATGTGGTAGTGTCCGTTTGGATTTTGGGGAAACCTAGTGGACTTTGGACAAGGCTATCTTAAAGAGTCATTATGCGGACAACATAACTGACTTGGCTTGGTTTGACCATGATGCATGCATAGTTAAACAGAGTAAGGTTTCTATGGGGCTTTAGACTTGTACCCTTGATCGGACAACTCAAAGGGAAAGGCATGGAACCGTCGACTATACCGTTGATCGACTGGTTTTACCGCAAATATGCCTTTTTCGGATTTAGGGGGGTGATAATATCAGAAGAGCGCAACCACTCATTATAAGCGTTGCTATGGTATTTTGTTTGGCACGAGTGGAATATGATGTTGAACATGATTATGCAACAATTAAAGCAGGTTGTCACGTATTTGCACGTTAGGAAAGCATTAAATACAATAGTTTTGTCATAACTTAAAGCGGTAGTAAAGGAAAGCAGTAAAGGAAAGTAATAAAGGAAAGAAACAAAAGACAAGTCAGTTTTGCAATCGAAAAGAAAATTGAATGCTTGAAAGAAATAAACAGATAATTGCGCATAAAGAAGCATAAATTCACAATAATAGTCTGAAATGGTAAAAGCCTAAAAGTCCCCAGCAGAGTCGCCATGCTGTCGCGCCCCTTTTTTCCTCGCGGAATTAGGTTTATGACATTTGGAGGGACAACTCATTCCTTTTGGGAATTGGGTTTGATTAGAAGAGTTGCCACCTAATGATTAGGATGCATTAGGACACCAAGAGGGTTTGGTTTGAGAAACCAGAGATTGGATAAGGGCTTGAAATTACTCCAACGGGAAGGTTTTAGGCACCCCTCAGAATCCATTACTGTGGTTTTCGGCCAGACAATTATTGTGAGTTTAGGGTTCAATTAATATGTAGACAAATAAAGCTCAAATAAGAGGGGATTTCTCATATAAAGGTCTGAAAATAGACAAAGTTTAAAAGAGCAATTTGAGGAAGCGAATTCTAGAATGAAAATGTTAAAGAAATAAGAGTAAAGGAAAGGGGGGGGGGTCCTAGGTTTACTAAAAATATGGATCACCCCACACAACGTCTGGTAATCACTCCTCAATGAGTAGCTATGTGTGAGGTTATCGCGTGGTCATCATATCCATATCTACCCTTCCTACCCCGTTAAGGTATTTAAAGCGCGGGTTGGTCTCGTTTACTTATTGCATGCTATTACCCGTCCTAATCCTATAAGTTCTTGAGGCATTTAGGACTACTAATCCTAAAGGGAGGGATATTGGGCTTATTTGTAGTTTCAAAGGTAAAAACTCTAAGGCGACATACAAAACACGTATTGCAAGTTGAGGGAAAGCACATAACAAGCAGAGACTCAGATATACCTCCTTGAACAAAGAGGCACGTAATCAGCATGACTTGCACATACTATTTAGGTCTGATTATTATAGATGAAGAAGGACGGTCACTGAGGAAGTTTTAGTTTATTACATAACTTAAATAAGAAGTTCGAATCAGGCCTGCCTGCTGGTTGTAATAATTAACTGAAATAGATTCAGCTTATAATTTTACCCTAAGGCTTGCCTAAGCGTTGGACAAGGATCCTATAGGCATGGTATCTACTGGATTCAAAAAACAAGGAAACAACAAGGCTCAAAGTAAACTGTTTTGAATGCATACTCGTTTAACTTGCTAAGTGATAGAATCAGATTGTTAAAAGAGAGGCGGGATTTAACGAATTGATTAAAAGTCTTGCGGCTGATAGTAGCCATTATTACTGGGTGAATCAGATTTTTTATTAGAAACCCCTATAGACATGCTTTCTATACATTGCTGATTTTGAACCTTGTAGACATGGTGTAAAAATGTAGAAAACCTTATTGGCATAGTATCTAAATGCATAAGACTGGTTTTAATCCTACAAACATGGTATATGGTTTGCATAATTTTGCTTAAGGCCTATGCGCATGATATCTAGGTATAATTGAATACGCAGAATTGAGCAATCCTATAGGCATGACTTCTACATGTATTTGAATATGCAAAATTCAAAATACCTATAGACATGATTTCTATATGAGAATTGGATATTCAAAACGACATATAGGCATTATGTCTATATGCTTTGAGTATGCAGAATTCAAAATACCTATGGTATCTACCCTTTGCATACATAGTTACCCACCCTTTTCACTAACCATCCCCAAGATTTTATTATAAATTATTACAGCCCGGAATAAAATAAGAATACATCATAAAAATATAAATAAAAGTACAAATAGAGGAAGCCTGATTCTGACTTCCTCATTGAGTTATGAGGTAAACCAACTCCAAGAGATCATGATCCAAAGCCTTTCTCCCATTTGAGTGTGTCAAAGTTCTCTAAGAGCCTCAATGGGACTCCGGGTACTGCTCACACCCAAATGTATTATTAGAACAGGGATAAGTGCAGTGTAGAAGGGCCGGCCCTCAAGTGTCCAAGTTTAAAGGGAGCTCAAAGGGTCCCAAGGCAAGGCTCACAAGTGGGGGGCCAGAATTTAAAGACTTAGAAGGTATGCAAGTGAAGAACAGAATGCTAAAGGGGGGAAAGGAGAGAGAAACAACTACAAATAAGTACCCATAAGGGGTCTAGGGGAATAGGGAAATTGTGAAGAGCCTATTGCTTAGGCAAGGGCAGGCTTTAGGCATGCCCAGCAATGGAGAATGCTAGCATACCTATAAGCCTGCTAGAACACACATTATTAGAGGCTAGGATCCCAGGGGATCAAGTTTGATTCATGGACAATAATTTGCAGTATTGTCGTGCCTTAAACCATAGCATGAACACATAGGGGTAGGGGTTTGGGATTCATAATAGAACAGGCAGAAAGAAATTTCAGCATGCTAGAGTAAGTATTGAACTATACAGAAGCAGTAGGCAGACATGCATACAAAGGTAATAAATAAACACATTGTTATGGTGCTGAAAACCTTAAACCAAGACATACCAGTTTTAAAAGAAGCCAATAGAGAAAAGCAGGCAGAAGTACTTGCAAATAGGCCACAGTACAAGTAACAAGAGAAAACACTTTTGAGTATGGGTATAAGTTCAGAAAGACTATGAGTATTGGTGTATTTGTGTCAATGAAGAGCAGGTATTTATAGTGTGAAAACAGACGGAAAAAGGTAAGAAAATAATTAAGGAACTGGGTATCAATTAAAATCAATTAGTACGATACTTCCTTTAATTAAGGAGTTTAAACTTAAACTGTAATGAACAAAATTATTTAAGGAAAGGGATCAAGTAAGCATCTTGTGCAAAGTAGGCAATTAGGGGGTAGATACATAGGAGTTTACTTAAGGAAAGAATTTTGAAATACACGATTAAATAAATAAGGTAAAAATCAATTAATACATAGTAAATTAAGGAGTCAGAGATTTTTAATACTGGTCTATGAATAAACCAAGTCAGAAAGGCTAAGGAAAGTTTTCGACCAAGTAACAGGGAAATCAGCAAACAAGGAAAGAAATCAATCAGGCTTACACAAAGGAAGTCTGAAATTAATCAAAAATTGAAAGCCATTTTAGAGAGAAGTTCAGCATATATAAAGAGCACACGAGTATGCGAGGTTGAATTTAGGACAAAGAAAAACATCATGCAATTGCAAAATCAGTAAGTAGTAGACTATAGGAACATGGTAGTCACATAGGTCAGTCTCAGTAACTCAGCAATATAGAAGAGAGAGAGAGAGTATCAAATAACATACAAAGGGTCCAATAGAAAGACCTTAGAAGAGTTTAACAGGGAATCGAAACCATATAAAGAAACAAAGGTCAAAACAATGCTTTGGAAGCCTAATCGAGTAGTAGATGAGATAACTTCAGAAACTTGAAATAGGTTCAAAGAAGTTAGGGATTTTTTTCCTTTTGAAATCAAACAAGTTCAGAGATGAAGAACAAACAAATCACATAGCCAATGGTCTCAAAACTTGAATGAATCCCCAAATTCTAGGGTTCTTACCATCAATCGAGTGTAGAGATGAAAAGAGAAGTAATCAAGGAAAAGATACTAACGAAACAAGTTCAGAGATTTCAGGAAGGAACTGATACCTTTAACATGCATCTTTCAGTAGAAGAAACTCATTAGAAACATAGTAAAAGAACAATATGCGAAACACAGTACAAGAACTCATAAGAACATAGTAGAAGAAACACATAGGCAGACACAGTAGAAGAAACACACAAGAGAAAAAATAAATCAGAGAAGCATCTGAATAACTTAACAAAAACCCTAAATCGGAAAGATAAAGGTTTTGAAAGCATAGTTTGTTGAAAGAAATCTCGAAAAACCGTTTAAACGTTTAGGGAAAACACGGATCTAGAACAGATCTAAAGAAATCAGAAAAACCTCAAAAGTTAGGGTTTCAGAAGAAACCAGATGGTGAGAAAGGCTTGGAGAGTCGTTTATCTGAGTAGGAGAAGTCGAGATTAGGCTCGAATAGCCATGGCTTGCCGGAGCAAGGCCGGAGGTAGCTATAGAACTCGAATCAAACAAGCTCTGGGCCAAGCTTCTTCGTGGTCAAGCCTTGAAACTTCAGTAACCAAACATGTAGGATTTATAGGAGGCCGGTATAGGACTTTTATGGCCTTGGAAGCCATGGATTCCGGTGGTTTTAGGGTGGAAGTGGAGGGAGGAGACTAGGGTTTCTGAGAGAGAATTGGGAGAGGGAAATCCAGAGGCGGCTATAGGTGAGAAGGGATTAGGATTTGGGGGTATTGGGGAATTAAAAGAAGGAAATGTTAAACATGGGCCGTTGATCTAAGTGATCAACTGCTGGGATCAAAAAGGGGTCCGGGCAGGTTATTTGAATGGGTTGTGGGTCGGGTAGATTCAGCATTTGGGTAGGGTAATGGGATCTGAAATTGGGTTCAATTAGGGGTGCCCGATCTGGCCAAAATTGAAATACAAATGGGCTAACATTTAAATAGCCATTTTTCCTTATTTATTTTATAAAAATAGTAAACTAATTTATGGAAATAATTTAAAGGTACTAATATGATTAATAATATATAATTATAAAAATAAAAATACTGGAGCCAATTTTATAAATATAATTACAATTAAATCTTAAAAGAGGCTAATATTGCAATTATATGCAATTTAGCTTAAAACTGCTAAATAAATTTGTAAAATTATGAAAAAATTATGTTAGCTATATTTTAGTATAAATATGAGAATTTAATAAGTTAATTGCCAAAATGACAATTTTGGGAATAATTATTGGAGGTTTCTTGATAAAATAGGGCAATAAATTGATCTAAAAATCTTTAAAAATTAATGAAAAATAAGAAAACCCATGGAAATACTTATATATGCATACATATACTATTTGAAAGGTAATTTGCATATAAAAATATACAGGGAAAAATTGGGTATCAACACTTATTGCCCTGACTGGGCCTGAAATGACTCTACTACTGCTAATGACCGAGCCCTAATGGTGGTGCACTGGCTGAAGACTGAGTGAAAGACTAGGATGGACCTGATGACCCTCCCGTAGATGTTGACCTACCACCACTAAATGAATCTCCAAGGTTGCCTCGGACCAGGTCTTACTGCTACCCTCTCGCTCCATTCTATTCTTCAACTTACGGTTTTTTGTAGCTTGAGTAAAAGCCACCATCTTCCCATAGTTCATATCAGAATTCAAGGCAGCTGTAGCGGCCTCATTGATAACCAAAGGGCTAAGGCCCTACACAAATCGGCGCACCCTAGCTCCATAGTGGGCAACATGTGAATGACATACTTGGACATGAATGTGAACTCCATGTGGTAATCCCATGCACACTTGTTACCTTGCTTTCGGTTCTCAAACTTAGCGGCATGGGTTGCCTTTGTCTCGGCAGTCAATAAATGATCCATGAAGGCGTTATCAAACTCACTCCACCTCACTAGAGGGCCCCCTCCGCACGGGAGTCCTCCCACACCTCTAACCATGAATAGGCCACTTCTTTCAGGCGGTAGGCAGCCAAATCCACTCCCTCGGTCTTAGTAGCATGCATAACTCAGAGAGTCTTATGCATCTCATCAATGAAATCCTGGGGGTCCTCCTCGGGATTAGCACCCAGGAACACTGGAGGATCTTACTGAAAAAACTTGTTTACCTTGGAACTAGCAGAATCCCCTTGCTGACTAGAAGGAGTAGGGGCAGCATTTGATCTATGGGCCAGGGAGGCCACTATCTGAGCCAACATCTGTATGGCTCCCCTAAGTCCCCATCAGAAACACTAGGTCCATAAGCTGGGGCAGAAGGTGGAACCGGAATATCAGTTGGAGGGATCATTGCACCCTCAGCAGATGTAGGAACTGGTGCAGTCTGGTCATGTGTTGTAGGATCAGGTAGGTAGTAGTTGGGGAATATCCTCACCCCTCGGGTACTCACCCGCATCATCAAGTAAAGAATCAACTGCCACTCCTAGGGTGGCATTGGATCCTTGGCTAGTTCTTGCTTTCCTCTAAGGCACCATGTACTAAAAATTAGAGCAATGCACGAGATAGGGGAGAACAGTCTCACATTTAGCTCTACCGCACGATATAGAAAATCAAAGAAGGGTATTATTACTAAATGTCCAAGTAGCCCCCTAATTATAGATGTGGTCAACAATACACTGATAAGAAAGGCTCTGCTAGACACGGCTCCGAGACATCCTAGGATACTTTAAAATCTTAGGCTTTGGTACCAAGTTTATCACGCCCCAAACTTGGGAGCGCGACCGGCGCTCAACCGAGTGAACCCGGCTGAGCAAGCCTATTAGATTCTTTCTACCCAAACTCACTCATGAATAAAGAGGTGACATATTTTCATTAATTAGTTAATAGGGAGATCATGTATATAATACTAAATCATTTCATTAGTTACTTCATTTTAAAGTCTCAAAATATACACATTCTTATAGTTTGATGTGGAACAAGTGATTAAAACACAACATAACTTGTTTGACGTTTTCAGCACCCGCATATAGCCTATACTATGTCTATGGAGCCTCTAAAAGATACAAAAGAGTATTATGATAGTGCCGGCAACAAGGCTTCAGTTATACCTCAAAACGTGACAATACAATGCACAAAAGATACAACACATGACCCCGGGGTGAAGTGTGGCTCACTAAGCCTGCTGGGAAAAGAGTGTACCACTATCACTGATCAACACTGCCTGCTATAAAACCACCTACATCCATTTAAAGATGCAGCGCTTCCAGAAAAAAAGGATGTTAGTACCGTCAAATAGTACTAGTATGTATATCTAAGCACCATCTCAATAGAATGAACAACAATACAAGGAGGAACAGTCGTGAAATCAATAGGAGCCTCAAACAATACCAAAACATTAAGTTAAGAATCGCAAAAGTTTTCAAGTAAATTTCCATAATCTTAGGTTGGGAGATCTTTAATACTGATATACCATCAACCACAATACTATTGTATTCTTACACGGAGTCCGATCACCACCCGATCAGCAAGGCCGTCTCATTTGAGACATACACTTTATTCACAATTTTGATTGTATGCCATCCAGCACAGTCACCCCCTATGTGCGGCATGGCATACAATCACGGCCCGATCAACTAGGCCGTCTCACCCGAGACATTACCATTTTCTATCAATCATCTCACTTCATACTTCTTTCATATCTTTTAAATTCATTCGGTACTAGTGACCACAATTGTAACATCATACTTGGCACTTGGCCGTAGTTCACAATTCAAGTTCTTTTTCCACATTCCAACATCATTATAATCATCAACAACAATAAGTTTTTCCATTCAAGACATTAAATACACATATGAGCAATTTGGGAATTTTAGGCACATAGAAACTTTTCATATAATTTGACATAACAACCATCATTCGAACTTGACTTGAAGTCTTAACATTTTTAACACATATTCCATATTTGAACACATCCTCAAATGATAAGATGGCCTGATCAAGCATTTAGAATACATATCGGACATATATCCTTCAATACAAGCATACTCAGAAAAGCCAATTCTATAATAATCAATTTGGGACTTACACCAATTGCATGAACACCGTGGGATTCAATTCTAAGAAGATGGGGTTTAACTAACATACCTCAATTGAGCTTCCCCAACTCTAAAATATTCCGGAATTTCTTTAGCAACTTCGATCTATTTTAGAAATATAACAAGCTAAACCAAAATTAGGGAGGTGGTCATGATTCTAGCTTATTTGAGCGTTTTATCAACCACTAGGCGTAAATCAAGGTTTTAAGGTTCTTTTTATGAAAGACTTCATCATTCCACAACCCATTCTTTACCATATTTAGGACACGATCTTCCTACACTCTTTGATAAAATATGCATGCAAGATAAAAAAAATCCCCAACCCAAAAAATTAACTTGCTAATTACCCATTTTTAGATAAATTTCGAAATTGAGAGCTTGGATATAGATTCTTACCTCAAGGATGAGGACTTAGTGAATTTTTCCTTGTTAATCTTCAATGATTTGAGCAAGAATTGATGGATAATTTGTTGAAGATCACCCCCAACTCTAAGCTCTCTCTCTCTCTCTCTCTCTCTCTCACTCTAAAAGTTTCAGATTTTGCTCTAAAATGGTCCCTTGCCTCTATTTTAATGAAGTAGGGTCAGGTAACAAAACCCAAAAAATTTCCTCCCCTCCAAAATAATTTCCAAGCTGGATATGCGATTAGAGTGAGGCTCGCAAAATGGTTCTGCGGTCACATAATGGGCAGCGAAAATGACAACAAAAAAAGCCCAAAAGACTGTCACACTCTGTGGCCATTCTGCGGCCCGCAAAGTGATTATGCGACCACATAACGAGCAGCAGAAATGCCCAATTTTGCCAAACTTCATCCCTCAACTTCTCAGCGAACTGTTCAAACACAAAAAGTCCATACTGCTCTCTATAATTCTTAACACATAATCCTATCTCAACACCACAAAATTCTGGGGTTTTAGGTAAAATTTTATGGGGCCTTACAATTTCAATATTTTAAACTCGGTCTTAGGCGATTTTTGAGAGGATTTTCGAGGGGGATATTGAGGTAAGCTTCTTGTACTCGTATTTTAATCAATAATCTTGTTTCCCCCAATATATTTTCCACCTAGATTGTATGGTGTTGAAGTGAAGTTTGGGAGTTTGAGGCTAGGGATTTGGAGAGTGAATTTTTGGGATTTGAATGACCATTTGGTATCGGATTGTGATAAATTTGGTATGGTTAGACTCGTGAGTGAATGGGATTTCGGGTTTTATGACTTTTGTGATTTCGAGACGTGGGCCCGGGGGACGGGTTTGAGTCGATTTCGGATTTTGGCTATAATTTAGTACTTTTCTTGTGGAATTGATCCCTTTAGCCTATATTAATTGTATAGTACTACTTGTGGCTAGATTCAGGATGTTTAGAGACCTATTTGAGAGGCAAAGGTATTTTGGAGTAGAGTTTTGCCCGGATTGAGGTAAGTAACACATCCAACCTTTGTTTTGAGGGTTCGAAACCTCGAATTATGTGTTATGTGATTGGTATTGAGGTAATGAACATGCCAAGTGATGGGCGTGCGGGCGTGCACCGTGAGAATTGTGACATGGTTGACTCCATGGCACTGTATAGTGATTCTATATTGTTGATATTCGTATTTTCATCATGTGATAAAGTAATTGAGCTGTCAATCATGCTAGATATGATGTCTAGGCTCTATGTCGATTCAGTTAGGACCCATAGTGGTCGTTTCTTGCTGTCACCGTATTGATATTTCATACTCAGTCATATTCATTCATTTCATATCATATCTCAATCTCAGTTGTTATTTGTTGATATATTATATCTTTGTTTCGGGCTAGTTTTCATGACATTGTGAGCCCATGAGTGAGACAGGAGAGATTGATCACTAGTGAGGATGAGAGCCTGATTATGATTGACAGTTATGGATCTGGCTGCACACTGCAACGGTTATACTAATTTTTATAATAGTGCTTGGGCTGAAGGAGCCCCTCCGGAGTCTATACACACCCCTAGTGAACGCGGTTGATATTTTTGAGGGATGGATCTTCCTTGGATATCGATCTAGTCCGAAGTATTATATACCTAGAGATGGATATTCTCCACGAGCTAGATTGGCCCTACTCGGTACTGGGTGACTAATGGTCAGCGATGTATATACTCTGGGATGGATCTTTCATGGGCCATCTACAATATCGAGTGATTTGGGCATTTGAGAGTGCGAGCACATGAGGCTGACAACATGGTGAATCACATACAGCATGTGCATTGGCATGTAGAAGTAGAAGAGTTGTATTCTTCTTGTCATTCAGATCTGATCTATCTAACTGTTTTGAGCTCTCTATTTAACTTGAAAGCATGCCTACATTTCAGCACTGTTATTTCTACTTTTTACTGTACCGGTTGAGTTCGTCACTACCTTTCAGTCCAAAGGTTGGACTTGTTACTTACTGAGTTGGTTGTACTCATGTTACACCCTGCACCTCGTGTGCAGATCCAGGTGCCTCTGGTCATGGTGGTTACTGATCGAGGAGTCAGGATTCGGAGACTATCGAGGTATCTGCATGGCGTTCGCAGGGCTTGACTCTCCTTCATTATTTTTATCTGTATTTCAGTTCTTATTCCTTAGACATTATAGTAGACTGTATTCTGGTGTAGATGCTTATGTACTCAGTGACGCTGACACTCCGGTTTTAGGATAGATTGTATCATATTTCAGATTGTTTCTGTTTTCAAAAAAAACTTTTCTTAAATATTAATTTCTTCCATCTTTATTTTCAAATTTTTACTGTGTTGAGATGCTGAGTAGTGGTTGGCCTAGTTCCATGATAGGCGCCATCACGACGATTGATTTTGGGTCGTGACATGCTCTTATTTACATACCCCAATGTGTCAAGGTAATAATTAATTAAAAGTAATTTAGTAAATATATCATTTTTCTCTTGGAGTTCGGATTTTCTTAAGGTGTGTACCAAAGGCTAAAATATCATTTATTATGGATTGGAGGTAGTAGTGTTTTTCAACCTATGTATAACTAATTACATGTGTTAGTTATATACCTTATTTGGAATTATACTATGTATAACTAATATATAGCAAACCGTGACATTAGTAATACCATGATTTTTAATACATAGATGTCACGACCCGGATTTTCCACCCTCATGAGTCGTGATGGCGCCTACTAGTGAAAGCTAGGCAAGCCAACTATTCCATTTTAATTACCCTTTTCAAGTCTTTAAGTCCTTATAATTTCAAAACAATATATCAAAACAGCGGAAATAATAACATCAATAACAAAGCGGAAGACATAATCTGATAATTTAACTTAATACAAACTGCGGAAGTCTAAATACAACTCTGCCCAAAATTTGATGTCACAATTTCAGAGACTGTCTAAGAATACTACAAATAAAGTCTGAATAGAAATACATGAATCTGTCTCTAAATAAGTAAAAACAGAAAAGAAATGATAAAAGGTGACGCCAAGGTCTACGGACGCCTGTAGGACTACCTCGGGTCGCCTGTTGGACTAAAGGCAACAACCTCACTGCGGTCTAAACGCTCCGGTACCAGTATCTACACACAGTGCAGAGTGTAGTATCAGCACAACCGATCCCATGTGCTGGTAAGTGCCTAACGTAACCTCGGCGAAATAGTGAAGAGGTTAGGGCTAGACTATCAAATAAACATGTGCAGTTAAATAATATACAGCGGAAAATAAAAGCAGATATTCACAATAAAGATGGGAGGGGGAAGAACATGCTGCGGGGAGTATCAAATAGTAAAGGAATACCAAAAAAGGAGTGTAAAGAAACTAAAACTCAATTACTAACAAGAATAAGAAAACAAACACAATATTCACTTTCTTCTCTTTCTTGTTGCAGGCGTACAATCCGATCCCATTTCGAATATTACCGTGGCGGCGTGCCACCCGATCCGATTTCATATATCTTGTTGCAGGTGTGCAACCTACTCCCATTTCAAATATCTTGTTGCAGGCGTGCAACCCGATCCCATTTCAAATATCTTGTTGTAGGTGTGCAATCCGATCCCATTTTCAATATCACCGTGGCGGCGTGCCACCCGCTCCCATTTACAAATCCCAGCAAGGGCACAAGAGTACAACAACAATATCCCGGCAAGGGAGACAATATAGTAAACAATATCATCCCGGTAAGGGAGACAATGTCATAACAATAACATCCCGACAAGGGAGACAATATCATAAACCATAACATCCTGGCAAGGGAGACAATATCATAAACCATAACATCCCGGCAAGGGAACCAACAATGATAATCAACATATTAAACATGAACAAATCACAACAGAGTCACAATAATTGCAATACGAGACTCACAGGCATATTTGACACCGACATATAGATATTCGTCACCATGACTATACGTCGTACTCCACAATCAACACATAGAAAATAAGACACAACTCCTAATCCCTCAAGCTAAGGTTAGACCAAATACTTACCTCAAACTTCCATGGCCAACTCAAGCCTCAAACACCGCTTTTCCTTTAGAATTCGCCTCCAAATTACTTGTATCTATTCCAAATTAATTTAACAACATCAATAAATGCTAAAGAATTCATACCCAATGCTTAATTATAGGTTTTCTATCATTTTCCCAAAAAAGTCAAAAATCGACCCCGGGCTCGCTTGGTCGAAACTCGAGGTTCGGACCAAAACCCGATCACCCATACAACCACGAGCCCAAATATTCAATTAGTTTTGAAATCTGACCCCAAAATGAGGTCTAAATTCCAATTATTCAAAAAGCCCTAACTCTACCCAAATTCCTAATTTCTACCATAAAAACTCTAGATTTTTGGATGAAAATTGATGAAATGCAATGGTAATTCAAAAGAAAAAGGGTTAGAATCATATACCAATGCTTTGGGGAAGAACATGTTCTTTGAAAATTGCCTCAATGCTCTCTAGTTTTGAAAATATGAAGTTATGGACTCAATCCCGATTATGCTATTGTTTTTAATTCACTGGACAGGCCTTTTTTGCGTTCGCGAAGGGCCTGTTACGTTCGCGAAGGGTTAGGCTCAGTTGCCTTCGGGTTCACGTTTCGTGGCTCACGTTCGTGGAGCTTTAGGTTCTCAAGCCATCGCGTTCACGAGCCAGTGGCCGCGTTCGCGTCGAACAAAAACCCCTATCCCCTGTCCCGGCCAAAATGCCTTTGCGTTCGCGATAGCCGGTCCGCGTTCGCAAAGGGTAGCACCCCCAAGGCTTCGCGTTCGCGTCCTGTTTCTTGCATTCGCGTAGAAGGAATTGTCCTTCAGCCTGACTTACCCTTCGCGTTTGCGAGAGTCCTTCCGCGAACGCGAAAAACAAAACTCCAGAACACCAGAAACTGAAAACCTGCAACTTTTCTAAGTGTAAAAACATCCTGAAACCCATCCAAAACTCACCCGAGCCTCCAAACCAAACATGCATACTAACCCAAAAACATCATATGGACTTATTCGTGCGATCAAATCGCCAAATTAACACCTTTAACAACGAATTTAGCATCAAAATCAAAGTAAAATATCAAGAACACTTAAGTTTCAAATTTCACAACTGAGGGTCTGATTCATGTCATTTCAAGTCCGTTTCATACCAAATTTTACAGTCTCGATCTAAACACCATATAAGACCTGTACTGGGCTCCAAAACTAAGATACAGGTCTGATACTATCAATTTCAAATACATTCAAATTTCCAAAAACTCTAAAAATTTCAGTTAAATAATTTTCTTCAAAAATTCATTTCTCAGGCATGGGACCTCGGAATTAAGTTCCGGGCATACGCCCAAGTCCCATATTTTCCTACGGGCCCTTTAGGACCGTCAAATCACGGGTCTGGGTCCGTTTACCCAAAATATTGATCGAAGTTAACCTAAATTTATTAAAAGCAAAATTCATCATTTTTCACAGATTTTCACATAATGGCTTTTCAGATACATGCCTGGACTGCGCACGCAAATCAAGGTGAGACAAAAGGGAGGTTTTAAGGCCTTGAAACATAGAATTTATTTCTAAAACAAGTGATGACCTTTTGGGTCATCACATTCTCCACCTCTAAAACAACCGTTCGTCCTCGAGCGGACATGAGAAGGAAGTACCTGAGTTGGAGAAAAAATGGGGATAACGGCTCCGCATATCCGAATCGGACTCCCAAGTCGATACCTCAACAGGCTGACCTTTCCACTGAATACAAACAGAAGGGAAACTCTTCGATCTCAACTGACGGACCTGCCGGTCTAGAATAGCTACTGGCTCCTCCTTATAGACAAGTCCTTGTCCAACTGTATAGTGTTGAAGTCTAACATGTGGGTTGGATCGTCGTGATACTTCTGAAGCATGGACACATGAAACACTGGATGCACGGCTGATAAGCTCGGCGGCATAGCAAGTTTGTTAGCCACCTCTCCCACTCGATCAAGAATCTCAAACGGGCTAATGAACCTAGGGCTAAGATTGCCTTCTTTCAAAATCTCATCACACCTTTCATAGGCGACACCGAAGCAACACCCACTCGACGACCATGAATGCCACATCATGAACCTTATGGTCGGCAAAACGCTTTTGCCTGGATTGAGATGTATGAAGCCTATCCTGACCTTGTCCAAGGCATCCTGTACTAGATCCGTACCCAACAACGAGCCTCTCCAAGCTAAAACTACCCAACCGGCGCCCGACACCGCTTACCATATAAAGCCTCACAAGGAGCCATCTGGATGCTCGACTGGTAACTGTTGTTGTAGGCAAACTCCGCTAAAGGAAAAAAAGTATCCCACGAGACTCCAAAGTCAATAACACAAGCTCGGAGCATATCCTCAAAAATCTTAATAGTTCGCTCGAATTGCCCGTCCGTCTGAGGATGAAATGTTGTGCTCAACTCGACTCATGTGCCCAACTCACGCTGCACTGCTCTCCAGAAATGTGAGGTAAACTGCGTACCTCGATCAGAAATGATAGACACGGGCACACCATGAAGACGAACAATCTCCCGGATGTAGATCTCAGCTAACCTCTCAGAAGAATAGGAAACTGCCACAAGAATGAAATGCGCTGACTTGGTGAGCCTATCAAAAATAACCCGCACTGCATCAAATTTCTTCTGAGTCCGTGGGAGTCCAACAACAAAGTCCATAGTGATACGCTCCCACTTCCACTCGGGAAGCTCAATCCTCTAAAACAAACCACAAGGTCTCTGATGCTCATACTTTACTGCTAACAGTTCAAACACCGAGCCACATACGCAACAATATCCTTCTTCATCCTCCTCCACCAATAATGTTGCCGCAAATCTTGATACATCTTAGTGGCGCCCGGATGAATAGAGTACCGGGAACCATGGGCCTCCTCTAAAATCAACTCTCGGAGCCCATCCACATTAGGCACACAAACTCGACCCTACAACCTCAAAACCCCATCATCTCCTACTATAACCTGCTTGGCACCAACGTGCTGCACCCTGTCTCTAAGGACACACAAATGAGGATCATCATACTGCCGATCTTGGATACTCTCCAATAAAGAAGAACGAGCGACTGTACAAGCTAATACATGGCTGGGCTCAGAAACATCCAACCTCACGAACTGATTGGCCAAAGCCTAAACATCCAAAGCAAGCGATCTCTCACCGAATGGAATATACGCATGACTGCCCATACTAGTTGACTTCTTACTGAAAGCATCAGCCACCACATTGGCCTTTCCCGGATGGTATAAGATGGTGATATCATAATCTTTCAATAACTCTAACCACCTTCTCTGCCTCAAATTTAGCTCCTTCTTCTTGAACAAATACTGAAGACTCTTGTGATCCGTGAACACCTCACATGCCACGCCATACAGATAATGCCTCCAAATCTTCAACACGCGAACAATGGCTGCTAACTCCAAATCATGAACCGGATAATTCTACTCATGAATCTTCAACTGACGTGAAGCATAAGCAATGACATTTCCATCCTACATCAACACCGCACCAAGTCCAATACGAGATGCGTCATAATAAACTGTATATGCCCCTGAACTTGTGGGCAAAACCAACATTGGCGCCGTAGTCAAAGCTGTCTTGAGCTTCTGAAAGCTCGCCTCACACTCGTCCGACCATCTGAACTGGGCACCCTTCTAGTCAACCTGTTCATCGTGCCTGCAATAGATGAAAACCCCTCCACAAACTGACGGTAATAGCCTGCCAAACCCAATAAACTCCGGATCTCTGTAGCTGATGCCGGTCTAGGCCAGTTCTTGACTGCCTCTATCTTCTTCGGATCTACCTGAATACCCTCTGCTGATACAATATGACCCAAGAACGCAACCGAACTCAATCAGAACTCACACTTCGAAAACATAGCATACAACTGACTAAATCTCAAAGTCTGAAGAGCCACTCTTAGATGCTGCTCATGCTCCTCCCGACTGCGGGAATAGATCAAAATATCATCAATGAAGACTATCACGAACGAATCCAAGTAAGGCTTAAACACTCGGTTCATCAAATCCATAAAAGCTACTGGGGCATTTGTCAACCCAAATGACATCACCAAGAACTCATAATGCCCATACCGAGTGCGAAAAGCTATCTTAGGAACATCGGATGCCCTAATCCTTAACTGATGGTAGCTAGATATTAAGTCATCTTCGAAAATACCTTGGAACCCTAAAGCTGATCAAACAAATCATCAATCCTCAGCAAGATATTTATTCTTGATTGTAACCTTGTTCAACTACCGGAGATTTATACACATCCTCATATATCCGTCCCTCCACTTAACAAACAACATCGGCGCACCACAAGGCGAAACACTAGGTCTAATGAAGCCTTTATCCAGAAAGTCTTGCAACTTCTCCTTCAATTCTTTCAACTCAAGCGAGGCCATACGATATGGCGGAATAGAAATGGGCTGAGTGCTCGGGGCCAAATCAATGTAGAAGTCAATATCCCTGTCGGGTGGCATACCCGGCAGGTCTGAAGGAAATACCTCAGGAAACTCACGTACCACAGGCACAAAATCCATAGAAGGAACCTCAGCACTAGAATCACGAACATATGCCAAATAGGCCAAACACCCCTTCTCGACCATACGTTGAGCCTTCATATATGAGATAACACTATGGGTAGAATAACTAGGAGTCCCCCTCCACTCTAAACTAGGTAAACCCGGCAAGGCTAAGGTCACAGGCTTGGCATGACAGTCCAAGATAGCATGGTAAGGTGATAACCAGTCCATCCCCAATATGACATCAAAATCAACCATATCCAAAAGTAATAAGTCTATTCGGGTCTCAAGACCCCCAATCACAACTATACAAGAACAATGAACACGATCTACCATAATAAAATAACCCACTGGTGTAGACACATATACATGAGCACTCAAAGAATCACTAAGCATGATCAAATATGGTGAAAAATAAGATAACACATAGGAGTATGTAGACTCTGGATCAAATAGCACTGATGCATCCCTACTACAAACTAGAACAATACCTGTGATGACTGCATCAGAAGCCTCAGCCTCAGGCCTAGCTAGAAGAGCATAACATCGGGGTTGGGCCCCACCACTCTAAACTACATTTCTAGGACGACCTCCTACTAGCTGGCCTCCACCTCTAGTAGCCTGAGCTCCACCTCTAATACATTTACCTCCACCTCTAGCACCCCTACCTCCACCTCTAGCTGGCTGAGCGGGCGGTGGAACACTCGATGCCTGAACCATGGCATGAGAACCCTGGTGCTGAGAACTGCCCGGTGCTCGAGGGAAAAAATCTAGCAATATGCCTCGTGTCTCCACAAGTCAAACAAGCCCTCAACTACTGGGGCTGACGACCCTGAAAACTCTAAAGCGGAGGTGCACTGATAAGAGCTGGCGATGCACTATAAGACTGTTGATCAGAATACTGCATGTGAGAACCACGGCCACCTGGGGCACCGTGAGAATCCTGTAGTGCTAAATGAAACGGCCTAGAAGGATGGCCCATTCCAAAATAATCCCTTCCTCCGGACGAGGCACCACTGAACCTACCAGAATGATGAGGTATCTTGTCTGACCCCTGACCACCCCCTGTGATATAACCATCTCAACCCTCCTGGCCACATTGGCTGCATCCTTAGACATCTGAAGTCGAATAGGCTGAACGAGTCCCTCAATGAACCTCCTCACTCTCTCTCTATCTCTCTCAGTGAAAGTATAAGAAGAGCATGACGGGCCAAATCAATAAACCTGATCTTGTACTGAGTAACAGTCATAGAACCCTGTTGGAGACGCTCAAACTGACTCTGATAGTTCTCCCTCTGAGTGATAATAAGAAACTTCTCCAGAAATAGCTGAGAAAACTGATCCCAAGTCAAAGCTGGTGACCCAACTGGTCTAGCCAAACAATAATCTCTCCACCAAGTCTTGGTAGATCCAGATAAGCGAAAAGCAGCAAAGTCGACCCCATTGGTCTCTACTATCCCCATGTTCCTGAGAACCTCATGACAGCTGTATACTAGGGATCCTCAAAAGATGCACCGTTGAAAGTGGTAGTGAAGAGCTTGGTAAACCTGTCCAATCTCCATAAGGCATTAGCAGACATAGCTGCTCCATCACCAGCCTGAGCTACCACACCCGGCTAAACTGCTCCAACTGGCTATATGCTGGAGTCTGAAACTAGGGAGCCATCTACTCCGGAGTGCGGGTAGCAAGAATCTGGGCTCCTCCTCCAGCCTGAGAGACGGTTGGTGCTACAGGAAGCAAGTCTGCTTGGGTGACACTCTCCATAAGGCCCATTAGATGGACCAGAGCATCCTGGAGTACTGGGGTAGCAATAAACCCCTCTAGGACGTGAGCTGGGCCTACCAAAACTGTCTGGGCCGGAACCTCATCATCAAACTCAACCTGAGGCACCGCCGGTGGTACTGCTGCTCTAGGATGAGCTCTGCCCCTGCCTCGGCCTCTAGCATGACCTCGGGCTCGCCCTCTGCCCCTCGTGGAAGCTATTGCTGGGGGCTCAGGCTACTGATCAGTGGATGAGGAAGCGCACGTTCTTGTCATATGCGAAAGAATAGAGTAGAAATTTGATTAGCATTGAGAAACCAAACCGCACGACAGGAAGGATAGATGTGAAATTTTTTCTAACTCTGTAGTGGATAGATACAGGGGAAATTTCTCCTAACTTTGTAGCATGATAGGGGATAAATACAGACATCTCCACACCGATCCCTCAGACTCTACTAAGCTTGTCCGTGAATTGTGAGACCTAAGTAACCTAGAGCTCTGATACCAACTTATCACAACACGGATTTCCCACCCTCAGGAGTCGTGATGGCGCCTACTAGTAAAAGCTAGGCAAGCCAACTATTCCATTTTAATTACCCTTTTCAAGTCTTTAAGTCCTTATAATTTCAAAACAACATATCAAAATAGCGGAAATAATAATATCAATAACAAAGCGGAAGACAAAATCTGATAATTTAACTTAATACAAGCTGCGGAAGTCTAAATACAACTCTACCCAGAATTTGGTGTCACAATTTCATAGACTATCTAAGAATACTACAAATAAAGTTTGAATAGAAATACACGAATCTGTCTCTGAATAAGTAAAAACTGAAAAGAAATGATAGAAGGTGACGCCAAGGCCCGCGAACGCCTGCAGGACTATCTCGAGTTGCCTGTTGGACTGAAGGCAGCAACCTCACTGCGGTCCAAACGCTCTGGTACCAGTATCTGCACACAGTGCAAAGTGTAGTATCAGCACAACTGACCCCATGTGCTGGTAAGTGCCTAGTCTAACCTCGGTGAAGTAGTGAAGAGGCTAGGACCAGACTACCAAATAAATCTGTGCAGTTGAATCATATACAGCGGATAAAAAAAGCAAATATTTACAGTAAAGATGGGAGGGAGGAAGAACATGCTGCGGGGAGTATCAAATAATAACAGAATACCAAATAGAAGTGTAAAGAAACTAAAACTCAATTACTAACAAGAATAAGAAAACAAACACAGTATTCACTTTTATCTCTTTCTTGTTGCAGGCGTGCAACCCGCTCCCATTTCAAATATCTTATTGCAGGCGTGCAACCCGATCCCATTTCAAATATCTTGTTTCAGGCGTGCAACTCGATCTCATTTCCAATATCACCGTGGCGATGTGCCACCCGCTCCTATTTACAAATCCCGGCAAGGGCACAAGAGTACAACAACAATATCCCGACAAGGGAGACAATATAGCAAACAATATCATCCCAACAAGGGAGACAATGTCATACCAATAACATCCTGGCAAGGGAGACAATATAGTAAACAATATCATCCCAACAAGGGAGACAATGTCATACCAATAACATCCTGGCAAGGGAGACAATATCATAAACCATCACATCCCAGAAGGGAACCAACAATGATAATCAACATATTAAGCATGAACAAATCACAACGGAGTCACAATAATTACAATACGAGACTCACGGGCATACTTGACACCGACGTATAGATACTCGTCAACATGCCTATACGTCGTACTCCACAATTAACACATAGCAAATAAGACACAACTCCTAATCCCTCAAGCTAAGATCAGACCAAACACTTACCTCAAACTTCCATGGCCAACTCAAGCCTCAAACACTGATTTTCCTTTAGAATTTGCCTCCAAATTACTTGTATCTAGCCCAAATTAATTTAACAATCAATAAATGCTAAAGAATTCATACCCAATGCTTAATTATAGGTTTTCTATCATTTTCACCAAAAGTCAAAAATCGACCACGGGCCCGCTTGGTCGAAATTTGAGGTTCGGACCAAAACCCGATCACTCATTCACCAACAAGCCCAAATATGCAATTAGTTTCAAAATCCGACCCCAAAACGAGGTTAAATTCCAGTTATTCAAAAAGCCCTAACTTTACGCAAATTCCTAATTTCTATCATAAACACCCTAGATTTTTGGATGAAAATTGATGAAATGAAATGGGAATTTGAAAGAAAAAAGGGTTAGAATCATATACCAATGCTTTGGGGAAGAATTTGTTTTTTGAAAATCGCTTCAATGCTGTCTAGTTTTTAAAATATAAAGTTATGGAATAAATCCCGATTTTGCTACTGTTTTTAATTCACCGGACAGGCCTTCTTCGTGTTCGCGAAAGGGCAGGCCCAGTTGTCTTCGCGTTCGCGCTTAGTGGCTCGCGTTTAGCTCCTCAAGCCATCGCATTCAGGGTCCAGTAGTCGCGTTCACGTAGAACAAAAACCCCTTTCCCCCTGTCCCGGCCAAAATGCCTTCGCGTTCGCGATAGCAAGTCCGTGTTTGCGAAGTCTAGCACTCCCAAGGCTTCGCGTTCGCGAGAGTCCTTCCGCTAACGAGAAGAACAAAACTCCAGAACACCAAAAACTGAAAACCTGCAACTTTCTATGTGTAAAAACATCCCGAAACTCACCCGAGCCCTCGGGGCTCCAAACCAAACATGCATACTAACACAAAAATATCATATGGACTTATTCGTGTGATCAAATTGCCAAATTAACATCTTTAACAACGAATTTAGCATCACAATCAAAGGAAAATCACAAGAACACTTAAGTTTCAAATTTCACAACCGAGGGTCCAGTTCACGTCATTTCAAGTCTGTTTCTTACCAAATTTTACAGGCTCGATCTAAACACCATATAAGACCTGTACCGGGGTCCGAAATCAAGATACGGGCCCGATATCATCAATTTCAAATACATTCAAATTTCCAAAAACTCTAAAAATTTCAACTAAACAATTTTCTTCAAAAATTCATTTCTCGGGCTTGGGACCTCGGAATTTGATTCCGGGCATATGCCCAAGTCCCATATTTTCATATGGACCCTCCGGGACCATCAAATCATGGGTCCGGATCTTTTTACCCAAAATGTTGGCCGAAGTCAACCTAAATTCATTTTAAAAGCAAAATCCATCATTTTTTACGGATTTTCACATAATAGATTTTCGGATACACGTCCAGTCTGCGCACGCAAATCAAGGTGATGCAAAAGGGAGGTTTCAAGGCCTCGGAACATAGAATTTATTTCTAAAACAAGTGATGACCTTTTGGGTCATCACAATAGATAAGCATGTATACATACATGTTATTTTCAATACACCAAATCAAATAGTGGATAAGAAATAATCCTAGCATAACTAATTACAGTACTACTAATCCAGCGTTATTAATAAACTCTATTTATTGCTATTCTTATACACCCTACCAAACAACCCCTAAGTGTCATGTTAACAATTGTGTTAGGAACGTTACTGAAGTTTTAATTTTCTGTAATAGTATCTCTTATTCAGACTGAACAGACATCTTTCACAATCTTCTGAACATTATGAAATTCTATATTTCCAGTTTTATATGAAACTAGATTACAAAAGGAAAAAGGGGGAAAAGAAAACAAGGGAAGACTTCTTGAAAAAATGTAGGGTCAGTGACAGGTCGTGAACTCCTCACCAATTCATCACAACAAGGAATTAAGAGGGAAGACATGACTAATCGTGACCCCCCCACCCCCCAAAAAAATAAAAATCAGTACTAGCTAGTCAGAACATTTAGGCCCTCCCACGAACTTCCTATTGCTCAAATCATTACCTATTTTTAGCATAATAGTTAACTCTTTTGGTCTATGCATTTGTTTGAATCATCTGTTATTTTGTGCATTATGCCAAGAAAACAATAGTTTGTATCTGTAATTTGTGTTATATTATATGCTTTTTGGACATAAAGAACATGGTCAAAAGTATTGGAAATTTGGTCGGATATTGTCTCTTTTTCATCTGTTTTTTTCCTCTTTCTTTTTTCTGTTCATTTTTTTTTCTCGGATGTGTATATTTGTTGTTATTCCTCTAGGTGGAAGTTGGGGTGCATAGGGCTGAGGACAGAGGAAAGATAATGATCTTATTAGTTGGTAGTCTATAGCAGTATACTCTACGACTAAACAACTTGTTGATGTTTATTATAAACCTAGAAAGATGTTCATGTATTTCTCATGATTATGCCAACTTCTATGATGTAAATTGTGTATAATAATGCTAGTTGGATACTATACTATTTTTGGACATTTATACAATTTATGTGTATAAGTATATACATTTATTTGTGCCACCAACTAGTTATTATATGAGGTGGGGTGCTTTGAACTAAATTAAAGCAGCCGTAATGGCCCCATTAAGTTCGATTATTGGAGTATACTCTATTATTTGCATAGAAATACATGTATTTTTGAATGTCACTTTGTTTCTATACGCTTGAATTTTAGAAATATATTTGAGGCAGGGTAAAATACTTAACCTCACAATGCATAATTAACATAGATGAGACAAGGGCATGATTATATAAAATAAAATCACGCTAAAATAAAAGAGAATCTTATGAAAATGTCCCAAATAAGTTCTAACTTACCAACCTCTAACATTAATCATATACTTATCAAAATTAGCCAAATACATATATACAAAAATTAAAAACCCAAATTAATAAGGATTTTTTATCCCCAAAAATCACACGAAAAGATCTCTTTCCATATTATTAAGTATGACTGGCAACATAAGATGCAAGGCGAAAAGAAAATTTCATGAATGGGGTAGCAAACAAGACGATGACATACCAATATATATATATATATATATATATATATATATATTTATAAGATTCCAAAAATCTAAGCAAAACGGGATATTTTTCAATGGGTATGATTGAAATTCATTGAAAACATATAGGTGAGTCAATATACAAAATATAAGGAAGATTGGAGGTGATTTGGACTGATTTGGTATCAAAATTCGTAGTTAAAATCGAGTTCAAAAATTTCTTCTGCAACACATATATCAAACATGTATCACGCATATATCTTACACACATGTATATATGGATATATATGTGATACACATTTGATACAAATATGATACATATGTGATACACAAATGATACACAGTGTGATACACATATCATCTTTTTTTATGTTCACTTCTTCGAATTTTCAATCTAAACCAACTCAAATATACCAAATTATCCAAACACTGAGATTTAAACTCTTTAAGATATATCCAATCTATTCCAATAACACCCGCTCAAAAGAAAGTAAAAGTTTAATCTTTTTTTTTTTTGCTACAAATAGCTAATTAGCTAATATTGATAATATTTTGTGAATTGACTAATTTTTGTACTAACTTACTTATGTAACTGGTAATTTCCCAAAATAAAACTCATCATATCTTGATTAAAATTAAATTGGTTGCTAACCTCCGCGACTTATTTCCATCATAGGTAATAAACTTTCTTTTTAGAGAGAACTTTCATAAACCACTATGTTTTAGTGGTTTTTAGCTAGTTGTAGCTATCATTTACTATATTACTTCCTATAGCTATATTTTCGAATTTTTTAGAGTATATTCAATGTATTAAGCTATTGTATTCATGAATACAATAGCATTTCTAAGCGTGTAACAGAGGATTATAGCTAGACAGATTTTTGTATTCGGGTGTATTCGACTGTATTCATGACGTGAAACATTGGGATTACAGCTGGACAGATTATTGTATTCGACTGCGTGAAATAGGGGATAAGAGAAATTTGGGGGATATGAGAGAGAAAAATAATACAAAGTTTATTTTATGGTTTAAGAGTAGAGGTGACCATAAATAGATATTTGACTATAAAAAATTAAAAAATAACTATAAAACATAATTTTTAAAAAAATATTTATTTAAAATAAATAAGATATCAACCTCTGTAGAGCTACAGGAGGTAATTATTTTTCTTTGTTTGTCCCTTGTTTTTCTTCGTGACTTATGATTAGTTGGTATTTTGTAGAAATATAAAACGATTAAGATTCTTCTAAACCACATGAGCTGTCATAGAATAGAATGACATTCCATTAGATTTTTGGAATTAATAGACATTCTTTTGAAACAAATAATAAGGAGTTATTTTTGGCAAATATTAAGAGAATTGTTGTCTTAAGATAGTTGAGCAGGACCAAAACCAAATATTTGGAGTGCAAGCTTAGTGGGACGACACAATTTGTGGATGAAGAAGTAAGGCTTGACTCTCAAGTCATCCCTAGAATAGAGAGTTTTAAATAACTTGGGTAAGTTATACAAGGGAATGGAGAGATCGACAATAATGTTACACATCATATTGGGATGGGATGGGATGGATGAAATAGAGGTTTGCTTAAGGTGTTTTGTGCGATAAGAATGTCCCACCTAAACTTAAAGGTAAGTTTTATAGAGCGGTGGTCAGACCGACTATGTTATATGGGGCGGAGTATTGGCCAGTCAAGAACTCCCATGTTCAAAAGATAAAAGTGGCTGAAATCAGGATGTTGAGATGGATGTGCAGGCATATCAAGCTAGATAGAATTAGAAATGAAGTTATTCGGGACAAGGCGGGCGTGGCCTCTATGGAGGACAAGATGCGGGAGGCGAGACTTAGATGGTCCGGACATGTAAAGAGGAGAGACACATATGCACCGGTGAGGAGGTATGAGAGGCTGGCTCCGGAAGGCCTAAGGAAAGTTAGAGGTAAGCCGAAGAAGTATTGGGGAGAGAGTTGTTGGGCAAAAATGGCCCAAAGATATTCTTAACATGGTGTGATATTGTCCATTTTGGGCCAAGCCTGCATGGTTTTTCCAAAAGGCCTCACACTATTAAGAGTATCCAACTCCTTATAAGTAGCTTATTTTTTCTTTTCTACTTTCTATGTGGGACTTTGTTCACACACTCCCAACAATCTCCCCCTTGAACTAAGTTCCACATGATCCGCTTATGGGATAATTTGGAGATTAACTGTGTGCCACCTATATGGTCCGAGTATTTACGGCCACCGAAGCCCAAAGGTTGTGTATGCGTCTTCAATGCTACAAGTAAAGGTCGTAAACCCCGTAGACGGGCAAAGGCAGTCCCCCCCCCGCCCCATGCCACACTCCGCTATCTCCATAGTCCCGCCAAACCATTGGCTCTGAAATTAGTTGTTGGGTTAAAATGGCCTAGAAGATACTCTTAACATGGTATGATATTGTCCGCTTTAGGCCAAACCCGCACAGTTTTTCCAAAATGCCTCACATCATTAAGAGTATCCAACTCATTACAAGTAGCTTATTTTTCTTTTCTACTTTCCATGTAGGACATTGTTCACAGACTCCCAACATAGAGGTAATTAGACAAGATATGGTATTGCTCCAGCGCACCGAGGACAAGACCATAGATAGGAAGGTGTGGAGGTTGAGAATAAAAATAAAGGGTTATGATAGGTTGCCTAGGTTGTCCTTGTCTGTAACAGTAACTTTATAACATGAGTTAACGTTATTTATGTATTTTCCTATTCCTTGACTTTTGTGTTTATTTGTGTTGCTTTCGTTCCGGTCTTCTGATTACAATACTGAGTTTTAGTTTTGTGCGTATTTTTGCTTCGGTTTTCGAATTGGTGTGCTTACTACTGCCCTTCTTTTAATTTTCCTAAGCCGAGAGTCTTCTAGAAATAACCTCTTGCCTTCTTGAAGGTAGGGGTAAGATCTACGTACATACTATTTTCCCCAAATTCTACTTGTGGAATTACTCTGAATCTGTTGTTGTTGTTGTCATCGTCGTCTTAAGCTCTTTCTACTAAACAGTTCTTATTGAAGTTTATGTATATCATAAACGACTGATAAAGATTTCGATGTAATTTTCGGAACTACGCCAAGTTCTATTAACGCAAGTTTTGTATAATAATGATAGCTAGTTGGATCCTATAATTTTGGAGATTTATATTTGTGAGAAGCTATAATACTTGCATTAAAACTAAGAAACAGTCATATTACAATATGAAGAGATGCGTGTTACATACATTTACTGATTTACCTATGCAAGCAACTAGTTGTATGGGTGGGGTGCTTAGTACTAGTTAAAGTTAAAGTAGTTGTGATGGCCCCAACGCTAGTATTTGCATAGATGTTGATATTTGTATTTTTTGATGTCTCGTAGTTTCCGTCTTCTAAATTAGTTAATCCGTTGGCCGAATTTATTAGTAGTTAATTAATTTATGAAATAAAAGTGAGACACGATAAAAACTCCATCTCACTAATGATCCATTTTATAATAGAAACATATATATATATACACACACAACCTATTCTTATTAAAAACTAATAAATACCAAATTTAAGGAAATAATAAAATCTTATATCAACAAAATAAAAGAGAAATTTTAAGTAATATGGTGTTTCAAAAACTGTTTGTTGATTAAGCACACACTAAACACTAGTGACGGTAACATTGGTGGCGATGTTCATCAATTTTAACGGTGGTAAGCTAATGGCTGGTGGTGATTTTGATTGGTATAGGTAGCTAAAGATGGTTATTGTGTGTAATGGTGGCGGTAATGGTGAAAGCCGTTTCTCATGGTAGTTGGCGGTGGTCGCCAATGGTAGTCGTAGTGTGCGGTTGGAGTTGGTAGCCCACGTGATTGTCACGACCCGGATTTTCCACCGTCGGAGATCGTAATGGCACCTAACTCTTAAATGTTAGGCAAGTCAAAAATTACAGTTTTAACACATTAACAATTAACCCAAACAAAAAATAGTAACTAAAGTTAAACAAATATAAGATGCAGAAATGTTATAACAATCTCAAATACTCCAATACATGTCTACCCATTGATCTAGCGTCACAATTCACAAACGTCTAAGAAGTTCTACAAGTACTAGTTTAAAAGAATTACAACTGTTCTCGAAATGGAAAGAGACAGATAATCCAAAATAGGGGGCAAGGGGGACTCCAAGATTTGCGGACGGCGGCAGATCTACCTTGGGTCTCCCGTGGACTGAAGGCAGCAACATCAACAATACTCACGTGGTCCAACACCGAAATCTGCACAAAAAGTGCAGAGTGCAGTATCAGTACAACCGACCCCATGTACTAGTAAGTGTCGAGCCTAACCTCGGCGAAATAGTGACGAGGCTAGGACAACAACCATATAAACCTGTGCAGTTAAATCATATTCGAGAAACAACAATCACAGAATTGAACAGATAAAGACGGGAAATGGAAACATGCTGAGGGGAATATCAAATTCTGACAAAAATAAAGTAGAGAAGTAAGGTGATGATAGGCTATAATTACGTATTTTAGTCGCTTATTACACTCTAATTTACTGCACTTTAATTGAGTTTGCGCTTTAATCACTAGTGTTTGCACTAATTGTGTGTTTTATGCCTTGCAGGAGTGATTCCAAACTATGTAGATGTTATGGAATGATTCAAGTGATTTGGAGCTTTGAAGTCTGAGTAAAATTTCAGGGAATTTAGCCGGGATAGTGTTCGAGGATCAACGGATGATAGTGAAGAACAAATGAAGAATCGAGTAGGCATATTGCGCGCTGTCTAGTAAAATGCACATAATCTTTCTCTCAGAACTCCATCTGATCTCCACAATATATGGTCGGAACGCTAATTTAAAGGTGTACAACTATCATGTTTTACGTTTTTCCAAATTCCAAACAGAAGAGGATGAAAAATACGCGACACCGCAATCAGATCCGCGGCCGCGGACAGAACTTGGGTAAAATCCGCGGCCAGATCCGTGGTTGAATCTGCGGCTGTGGGCGTCCTGTCCAGGAAAAGTGTCCTTTTTCGCGTAGGAGAAGGTGTAATTATTTTAGCCCAACCCTACTTGGTATATGTACATGAAAAATGGTATTTTGAGCACATTTGACATACGTTTGGCATAATTTAGACCTAAGGAGGTTAAGGAGACTGGGGATTCGACCTAAGGAGGAAAGAACACACTGGGAGCAAGGCGGAGAATGCTTCTACGAGTTTTCACTTCCTTCTTCCTATTCCCATTATTGGTTATGAATTCTAGTATTGTAGTTATGCATACTATTATGAATATCTAATTTGTTATCTAGGGTTTTGATGGAACCTTTTGTAGGATGAATTCTTATTATATTTTTATATAATTAAGCCGTTGGATTTCTCTACTTGTTCAACTACGTGTTTGTTGTTGTTGATTGAATGACCATCAATTGACTGTGCCTATTTAGCGTGTACTGCTCAAGAGAGAGTAGATATTTTGATAGTTGTTGAATAATATCTCTCCTAACGTATGTGAGAGATCAATACAGAGGGTTTAAAGGCGTGATTAGAGATAATGAAACCTTGGTGCAATCATAGTGAGGGGTGAATTAGTGCTAGCTAGTGTAGTTCGAGAGAATACATCTAGTAAATTGTAGTAGTTGCTCGAGAGAGAGCTACGACATTTAGAGTACTCACGATCAGTAGAGAATACTTAGGCGAAATTATAGAAGACATAGCGGGAAGGATTCCGACAATTGGGGAAATCATAACTCTAGACCTCTTAATCTTTTCTCCAACCCTTAGTATCCCTAGTTTTTAATTTACTTCTTTAATTTGTTAGTTAATTAGTTAGACATAGAAATCTTAATATTATAACTTAAGAATTATTCGAGCTTATCTTCTTAGTGATATTAAACAGCTATAGCGAAGCCTTAGTTCTCTATGGGATTTGACTCCGGACTTTTAGACCGGATTATATTTGTAGCGACCATTTATCCCTTTTAGGCAAAACCTGATTCATGTCGTGTCGCGACGTTAAATCAAGCGCTTGTTGAGAGGCAACCCAACTTCACTACTTTCTTTTTTTATTTTTTTATTTCTTTAATTGTATTATTTTTGTAGTGTCAATTTTTGATTTTCTAGGAGCATGGAAAGCAAAGCTATTGGAAGGATGCAACAACAAACTAGATGGTTGGAACTAAGTGTGAGGTACCCGCACGAAGGACCAAGCCTGAAAGAAGTCTGAGTACCCCGTGAGCTGCTAGTGCTTCGGCATTTGGCCTACTAGGGAGTTTCTCTTACCTTCTTATAGTTATGATGTGCATTGGGGACAATGCACAATTTTAAGTGTGGGGTGAGGAGATTGTCTGGGTGACTTTTCATGCTACTTTATCTGTGTTAGTTTAATTAAATAATATTTTTTTTTAAAGATTGGACTTTTCCCGACGATGAATCTATTAGACAATTTTCTTGAGGAATTTAAGTCCAAAGAAAAAAAAAATACAAAAGAATTTTCTTTTGTTAGGTAGTGTAGCAATTACCCCTTGGTTTTTCTTTGTGCCGCAGTTCTTTTCCAAGGTTTTATTTGAACCGGTGTAGTTAGTTTTATTTTTTTAGGAGTAAGAGCCAGTGTGAGATGAATTAAATTGAAGCAATATCTATTGACTTTGTTATGCCTTAAGAATAGTGAGTACCTTGGTTGTGACGTTTAGGCTCGATTTTTGAATCTTTGTATAAGTACCTTAAATTGTATGATCTTAACTTTGCTTAACTACTTTGACTAGAGTGTCTTGATGAATCCAATTCTGAGTGAGTTATGTGCCATGTGTATGTAAGGTTTTTTGTTATTCTATGCATTGCATGTGATGCCTAGAACTTGTCATGTGTGTTTGCAAAGCGAAATAGTATTTTTGTTCAGTCTTGGAAGTGACACAGGCATTTCTTTGTTGAGCCATATATATATATATATATAAAGCGAAATAGTATTTTTGTTCAGTCTTGGAAGTGACACAGACATTTCTTTGTTGAGCCATATATATATATATATATATATATATATATATATATATATATATATATATATATATATATATTACCCACCTAATTATTATGTATCGTAGTTAACCCCTTTGAGTCTGTAATCCTGTTTCTTTGGTAACCACATTACAAGCCTTACCTATTTGTTTGAATTAACCATCTATTTGAACCTTTTAACATCTCATGAGCACTTGAATAGTTGTGAACTTCATAAAAGTTAAAGTGTGGGGTGATTGGTTTGGCTTTTGAGTGGAACTAATGAAATAAGGAGAAAGGTGCACTCTTTTTGAAAAAATAAGAGCCACTTGAATTGAAAATAAACAGAAAAAGAAAAAATAGTTGTACTGCTGTGAACAAAATATTTCTTGATAAGTGGTGACTTTTGATGTAATTGTGTTTAAAGAAGTATGTGGTAATATACATTGATGTGAATGTGGAGTTTGGTTTGACATAAGTATGGGGTTTGAATGTTAAAGTATATGTATTAAAGTGCTTAGGGTGGTGTAGTCACTCTTATATCTAAATGTATCCTACTTGTCCCGCAACCTACATTACAATCAAATAAAGTCCTACTTGATCCTAGACTGAATGAGCTCGATTAGTAGTGTAGTACACTCCGAGCAAGCCTATGGTGCATCTTTTGTGGCATATGAATGTTATTTCTCAGAGTGAGTGAATTCTTTCTACCTTGAGTTCCTAAATGTTCTTAAATTTTATTGTATGGAACTACTCTCTTTTGTTGTGTGAGGGCACTTGATTTATGAAGGATAGGTAATGTCAGTGACCTATATGTTAGAGTAAGTGGGTGAGTTGTGAATAATGCGTGGTACTTGTAAGTCAAACCTTGAGGTGAAGGTGTTACACTTTTGTGCTTAGTCTATTTTAAATATTCTTGGTGTGATGAGTTAGGAGAATTATTCAAAAAGGTCGTGTCTATATAAAGTGTAGTTTGATTGCTCGAGGACGAGCAATGGTTTAAGTGTGTGGTGTTGATGATCGGCTATAATTACATATTTTAGTCGCTTATTACACTCTAATTTACTGCACTTTAATTGAGTTTGAGCTTTAATCGCTAGTGTTTTGCACTAATTATGTGTTTTATGACTTGTAGGAATGATTCCGAGCTATGTAGATGTTATGGAATGAATTCAAGTGATTTGGAGCTTTGAAGTCTGATTAAAATCCCAAGGAATTAAGCCGGGATCATGTTCGGGGATCAACGGATGATAGTGAAGAACGAAAGAAGAATCGAGTAGGCATATTGCGCACTGTCTAGTAAAATACACATAACCTTTCGTTAAGAACTCCATTTTATCTCCACAATATATTATTGGAAAGCTAATTCAAAGGGCTAAAACTTTTATGTTTTAAGGTTGTCCATATTCCAAACAAAACAGGGTGAAAAATGCACGACAAGTACTCCCCAGTCAGATCCGTGACCACGGACAGAACTTGAGTAAAATCCGCTGCCAGATCCGCGGCCGCGGACGTCCTGTCCGGGAAAAGTATCATTTTTGCGTAGGAGAAGGTATAATTATTTGAGCCCAACTCTACTTGGTATATATACATGAAAAACGATATTGTGAGCGCCTTTGACATACTTTTGACATAATTTAGACCTAAGGAGGATAAGGAGACCAGTGATTCGACCTAAGAAGGCAAGAACACACTGGGAGCAAGGCGGAGAATTCTTCTACGAGTTTTTTATTTCCTTCTTCCTATTCCCATTATTGGTTATGAATTCTAGTATTGTAGTTATGAATACTATTATGAATATCTAATTTGTTATCTAGGGTTTTGACGGAACCTTTTGTAGGATGGATTCATTTTATATTTTTATATAATTAAGCCGTTGGATTTCTCTACTTGTTCAACTACGTGTTTGTTGTTGTTGATTGAATGGCCATCAATTGATTGTGCCTATTTAGCGTGTACTGCTTGATAGAGAGTACATATTTAGGTAGTTGTTGAATAACATTACTCCTAACGTATGTGAGAGATCAATATGGAGGGTTTAAAGGCGGGATTAGAGATATTGAAACCTTGGTGCAATTATAGTGAGCGGTGAATTAGTGCTAGCTAGTGTAGTTTGAGAGAATACATCTAGTAAATTGTGGTAGTTGCTCGAGAGAGAGCTACGACACTCAGAGTACTCATGATCGGTTGAGAATACTTAGGTGAAATTATAGAAGACGTAGCGGGAAGGATTATGACAACTAGGGAAATCATAACTCTAGACCTCCTAATCTTTTCTCCAACCCTTAGTATCCCTAGTTTTTAATTTACTTCTTTAATTTGTTAGTTAATTAGTTAAGAATTATTCTCTATGATTATAACATAATATTAATATTAGACCTCCTATCTTAATATTATAACTTAAGAATTGTTCGAGCTTGTATTCTTAGTGATATTAAACAGTTATAGCTAAGCCTTAGTTCTATGTGAGATCCGATTCCGGACTTTTAGATCGGATTATATTTGCAGTGACCGCTTATCCTTTTTAGGACTAGAGTTGGGTGTGATCATAAGGTAAATATCAACTTTGAACCAACGGAAAGGATAACACGTAACAAGTGCATGGCATCACCCTTCGTGCTTTTACTCTCGTCCTCACCATAGAAATCATCATAAACGGCACGGCATCACCCTTTGTGGTTTTACTCTCTCATAATCATGGCACGGCATCACCCTTCGTGCATTAACACTCACAAAAATATGGCACGACATCACCCTTCGTGCACTAACACTCACTAAATATGGCACGGCATCACCCTTCGTGTATTAACACTCTCTCACAATATTGTGCACGACATCACCCTTCTGTCACGAATCAAACCGATGGGCCGCGATGCTTGCCTGAGTCCTACCTGTCAAACACCCTTAAGCATGCGTCTAAGATATAAACCTGAACAACATCTGCTGAGTTACGAAAATAACATGCAATAAGGAAACATGCCTTCAAGGCATATGTACGTATACAGGCAGAATATCGTGGTCGAGCCGACAAGGATGCTATAGACAACTATACATCTAAAATTGAAAGCCGACAATGCCACATACAACCTAACTAGACATACTGTCTACAGACCTCTAATAGAAACATAACTATGCAAAGATGGGACTAAGCCACGTCATACCCATATACATATATATATATATATATATATACAAATGTATCGTACTAAAATCAAAAGCAGCTCCGGATCAAGTGGAGCTCGCCGACTCTTGCTGATCAGGGACCCTAAGAAGGGGGACCGTTAGCTTGCCTACCTGCACATGTGGGCATGAAACACAGGCCCCGTGAAATAGGGTGTTAGTATGAAAAAATTTACTGAGTATGTATGGCATGAAAATTTAGTACGTAAAAGACATAGATGAAACATGGAATACATAAACACATCTTTAAATCTGAATAACTTTGTAAATTCTGAAATGTTTATAATGTCATGCACGTGCGTATAAATGTCGTGCCATGCATAGGTATGGGTGTACATAATATCATCAAGCCACTGAGGGCATCCTATCATATCGTCTCAGCCACTGTGGGCAATATTATCAACATATAAAGCTTCTGCTTCTTTGAACTTGAACGTAATTGACACTTGGACTCTATAAAATTGGAACGAAATTCTTTCTACTTGTCTAGATTTTGGGACGTTAGTCCCTTTTGTCCAAATCAAGAAAGCTAATCCACATATCCTTCACGTTTTCTTGGAATAAATTGAACAAAATCTTAATCTTGCTACTGTTTGTATTTGTAATGGAATGAATTGGAAAGACTTGTATTTGTAATGGAATGAATTGGAAAGACTTGTAATGGAATGAATTGAAAAGACTTGGAACAAAATCTCCTACTAATCACATTTCTGTTATTCCTAATTCTTTAAATGCCAAGTCTTCAAAATGACATGAATTGGAAAGACTTGGATATCCAAAGTCTTGAAAGAAATAAAAGGAAAGTTGTATCCATTTGACACCTAATCAAGGAATGACTCTTAGTCATTTCTTGATAATGTGGCTAGACTCCACGTGGGGTGGGGGTGGGATAATTTATTAATATTTTATCCACTTATTAGTTAACTGGATAATGTCATGTTATCCGGTAATTAATCAATTACCCGCATAATTTAAAATTTTCCACAAATTACTTAAAATTCTATTTATTTTTAAAATACTTCATATATACTTTATATATTATACTACCATGATCATATAGTATCTTGCATGGTACTAGTCCATAATTATTGGGTATTATCGCGCGACCCGTCTTTTATTCCAAATTGGCCACTTTCAACGAAACTCGTTTTCTTTAATCCGTGTACCCTTTTATCCTTCATAACACTTATTTATCGCTTGTTATAAGTAGTGTAAGTACGTTAAGGTCAAGATGACCTCATCACCGACTCTACGTCGGTTAACTGAAAATGAAATTTTTAACGTACGAAAATGCGAGATGTAACATCATTCCCCCCCCCCCTAGAAACATTCGTCCTCGAATTTTCAACTTCTCATGATCTATGCAACTTTGGCAGGGTCACCTATGTAACAGCACCACTGCCAACTCTTCCCGTAGAAGCTTAATAACCCAATGCCACACAGGACTATAATTATGAATAACGACAATGGCCTCACATGACCAACGACAATAACCAACACAAGAATTTATACACGTACCTTATGATTATGACGTCTTAGTCGGACCCTTCTCTGGAGGAGGAAATAAGTAGGGATATCTAGACTTCATATTTTCCTCGGCCTCCCAAGTCATTTCTTCCACATTGTTGTTTCTCCAAAGTACTTTCACGGAGGCTACCTCTTTATTTCGTAGCTTGCGGATTTGTCGGTCTAGGATGGCAACCGAAACTTCCTCATATGATAAGTCTTCTATAATCTATACATCATTCGTGGGTACCACTCGGGTAGGATCGCCAATGCATTTTCGTAACATAGATACGTGAAAAAATCGGATGGACAGACTTCAATTCCAAGGGCAATTCTAAATCATAAGCTACTTGGTCCACTCTTCGAATGATCCTATAAGGCCCAATATACCGTGGGCTAAGTTTGGCTTTCTTGCCAAACCTCATAACACCCTTTATAGGTGACACCTTTAAGAATACCCAGTCATTAACCTCGAACTCTAAATCTCGATGTCGCATGTCAGAATATGACTTCTGACGACTCTGAGCTGACAATAGTTGATCCTGAATCAACTTTACTTTTTCTATAGCTTGCTGAACCAGGTCTGGCCCATGTAATCCAGATTTTCCAATATCAAACCACCCTATGCGCGACCTACACTTCCGTCCATAAAGAGCTTCGTGTGGAGCCATCTGAATACTGGAATGGTAACTATTATTATACGTGAACTCAATAAGCGGCAGATGATCATCCTAGCTACCTTTGAAGTTTGTTACACAAGCTCGTAACATAACTTTCGGTGTTTGAACAGTATGTTCAGCATGTCCGTCTATCTGGAGATAAAATGTTGTACTAAGACTTACTTGAGTTCCCAATCCTTTTTGGAAGGACCTCCAGAAGCTAGCTGTAAATTGAGCTCCTCTATCTGAGATAATAGATACAGGGATACCATGAAGTCATACTATCTCCTTGATATAAAGCCTCGCATAATCCTCTGAGGAATATGTAGTTCTAACGGGCAAAAAATAGGCTGACTTTGTAAGCTTATCCACAATCACCCATATCAAATCGAACTTACGCTGGGTACGAGGTAAGCCTACGATGAAGTCCATATTGATTACTTCCCATTTCCAAGTCGGAATCTCCATAGCCTGCAATAACTCACCGGGTTTTTGATGCTCAATTTTAACCTGCTGACAGTTAGAACACTAAGCAACAAACTCTGCTATATCCTTTTTCATTCCGTCCTACCAATACACTTCCCTGATATCATGATACATCTTTGTTTCTCCTGGATGGATATAATAACAAGAATAGTGAGTTTCTCTCATAACCTGCCGACGCAGCCCTGTAATATTAGGCACACATAATCATTCTCGATATCTGAGGACCCTATTTTCTGTAATTTTAAATGGCGTCTTCTCCTTCTTAAGGGTGGTATACCTATAATGAACTAATACAGGATCCTCGTACTGGTATTCCTTTACTTCAGTTACTAAAGAGGATGTTTTCGTATCCTGAAGAGTATTTCCAACGTCACCTGAGTCCAGTAACCGAACTCCAAGACTAGCTAGCTGATGAAACTCATGGGCTATTTCCCTCTTTTTTGGCTGTAAATACGACAGGCTACCCATAGATCTACAGTTGAGGGCATCGGCTAGTACATTCGCCTTCCCTGGATGGTATAAAATATCAACCTCATAGTCTTTAAGTAGCTCCAACTCTCTCCTTTGATGTAGATTAAATTCCCTTTGCTTGAAGATGTACTGGAGGCTCTTATGATCTGTATAGATATCAACATGAATACCATACAAGTAGTGCCTCCACATCTTTAGTGCATGAATCACCACGGCTCACTCTAAATCGTGGGTCGGGTAGTTCTTCTCATGCTTTCTTAGTTGTCTAGAAGCATAAGCCACAACCTTACCATGCTGCATTAGCTCACAACCCAATCCAACGCCTGAAGCTTCACAATAGATAATGTAACCATTGCTCCCTTCTGGAAGCGTTAGAACCGGTGCTGACATTAATCTGTCCTTTAATGCCTAAAAACTCCGTTTGCAAGAATAAGTCCATTGAAACTTTTCTCCCTTCTGAGTCAACTTTGTCAAAGGTACTGAAAGGGAAGAAAATCCCTTTTACAAATCTCCTGTAATAACCTGCCAAACCGAGGAAGCTACGGACCTCCTTCGGTGTTGTGGGTCTAGGCTAAGTCTTTACTGACTCAATCTTTTGTGTATTCACCCGGATGTCTTCACCCAAAATGATATGCCCAAGGAAAGTTACAAAGTTCAATCAGAATTCACATTTAGAAAATTTTGTATACAACTTCCCCCTTGTAGAACTTTGAGCACATTACGAAGATGATCAACATACTCATCCTCTGAACGAGAATACACCAATATATCATCGATAAATACAATTATGAACAGATCTAAAAAAAGGCCTGAACACACGGTTCATCAAATCTATGAATATTATTGGGGCACTGGCCAGACCAAATGACATAACCCGAAACTCAAAGTGCCCATATCTAGTCTTGGATGCTGTCTTCGAAATATCTTCATCCTTAACCCTTACCTGATGGTACCCATATCTCAAGTCTATCTTTGAAAAATACTTGGCACCTTGCAACTGATCAAATAAATCATCAATTCTCGGGAGCGGGTAGTTATTCTTGATCGTCACCTTATTCAACTGCCTATAATCAATACACATTTGTAAGGAACCATCTTTCTTTCTCACAAACAAAACAGGTGCTCCCTACGGTGACGTACTAGGTCTGATAAAACCTTTTTCAAGTAAGTCCTTTAATTGTTCTTTCAACTCGTTCAACTCTGTGGGGTCCATTCTATAGGGAGGAATAGATATTGGATGAGTATTTGGTAGTAGGTCAATATAAAACTCAATTTCTCGCTCTAGTGGGTGACCCGTAAGTTCATCGGGAAACTCATTAACCACTTGGATGGACTGAATGGTTGGTGACTCTACTTCCACATCCTAAACTCGAACTAAGTGATAAATACAGCCCTTTCTAATCATCTTCCTTACCTTGAGATAGGAAATAAATCTACCTCTCGATGGTGCCGTTGTACCTTTCCACTCCAAAATAGACTCTCCTGGAAATTAAGATCGTACTATCTTTGATCTACAATCAACATTGGCATGACAAGAAGCCAACCAATATCCATACCCATTATAACATCAAGTTCTACCCAACCGAATACCACGTACCTTATCCTTGTTTATTATCAAATTTATCACGGGCCATTTCGGGCCAGATCCATATATATAGGTAACAATATTAAAACTTAACTTGCATAACTAATTTAGAAAAAGGTTTATATACATAGGGGTCGACTAGGCCGTAGACATATCATACCCAAAACTATATACACGATACTGTCTGCAAAACCTCTAAGTAGGCATAACCATAATATATACAAGTCGGAATGGGGCTCCCTACATCCTCATAAAGTAACCAACAACATTTAGAACCCTGACTTGGTAATATTCCAAGAAGAGGTGGAACTCACCAACAAAAAACTAACACTTGGAAGAAGTCTATAGTAGAGGGTCCTTGCCTCGTCCTATATAAGAACCTCGATCGGACACACTTCAAAGTAGAATCTTAATGTTCTTATCAGTTACCTTCCTCCTCTTGGCCCGACTACTATCTTCTTCCTCTGTGTATCCCATAACATACACCGACGAACCTTGATTGACGGACTCCCAAGACTGTGGACTATCCGGAATCTCAGTGTTGTGCCCCCCTTTTCTCGCGAAATCGGGTTTATGATATTTGGGAGGACAACTCGTTCTCTTTTTGGGAATTAGGTTTGAATTGAAGAGTCACCACCTAATGATTAAAGTGAATTAGGACACTAAGAAGGGTTTGATTTAGAAAACCAGAGTTTGGGTAAGGGCTAGAAATTATCCCGAGGGGAAGGTGTTAGGCACCCCTCAGGATCCACTAGTGTGGTTCCCGACCATGATATAATTGTGACTTTAAGTACAAGTAACAAGTAAGCAAATAAAGGTTTCAAATTTAAGGAATTGTCACATTATGGCTGCAAATAAATTAAAGTTTGAAGAAATAAAGAAAGCTGAAATTTTGAGGAAATAGTTTGAAAATTCTGAAAAATAATAAAATAAACAAGTAAAGGGAAGGGGGTCCTAGGTTTAAAAATAATATGGATCACATCAATGCAATACCCGGTAATCACTACTCAGAAGAGGGGTTACACGTGGTATTAGCGCACCGGTCATCATATCCATATCTACCCTTTCCCACCCCGTTAAGGTATTAAAACGCGGAATAGTTTTGTTACTTATTGCATGCTCTTACCCGTCCCAATCCTATCAGTCCCGGAGGCATTTGGGACTACTAGTCCTAAAGGGAAGGGAGATTGGGCTTTTATGGTTTAAAGGACAAAATCTAGGGCAACAAACAAAACATATAGAGTAGATATGGGAAAACACATAACAGTTAAAGGCTCAAACAGGCCTCCTCAACTTAAAGACAAATTGTTTAGCATGTCTTGCATGTACTAGTTATGGTCTGAATTAAACTTTAAAACACTAAGCAGGCTGATTTATCACATATTTTTAGATAATAAATCCGAATTAGGCCTGGCCGCTGGTTGTAATTATCAAAGACTGGTGTAGTTATAACCTTTACCCTAAAGCTTGCCTAGGTGAAACCTATAGGCATGATATCTATGCATAAAAGAAATGTACTGATTTTAAAGAAAAAGACTTATTAAATGTAGGAACATAAGTTCTGCAAATATTAAGCAACGTTACTACTGATTTTTAGACTTATAAGCGAGATGGACGATTCAGATTCGGTTGATTACTCCTATAGGCATGCTTTCTAAGCGTTATTGATTTAAAAACGTTTATAGTCGAAATAAAAATGCAGGAGTCCTATAGGCATGGTATCTAAAATGCTGTTTGTTATTAAAACCTATGAACACGTTTTCCTAGTGATAGATGCATATGCAGAATTCAAGAATTCCTATAGACAGGTTATCTATATGATATGCAGCGTTATGAAATGCAAAACCTATAGACATGTTTTCTAGATAATACATAAATGCAGAAATTTATAAACATGGTTTCTATATGAAAATGCAGGACCTGTAAATATGATTTCTATATGAAAATGTAGAACCTATAAATAGGATTTCTATATGAAAATGCAGGAATGAAAGCAGGACATGATTGCAGAAGTATAATAAATACCTTTGAACATGATATCTACCCCTTTTGTATGCATGATTTACCCTTCCATTTTCACTAAAACCCCATAAGTTATTACAAATTATTTCAACCCAAAATGAATAAGAAAAGCAAAATTACATCAGAAATTAAAGTACAACCAAGGGGAGCCTAATTCAGACTCCAAGTCTGAAATATGAAATGAACCAACTCCAAAGATCAAATTTCCAAAGCCTTTCTCTTACTTGGGATGTGTCAGAGCTCCCTAAGAGTCTCAAATGGACTACGGGCAGTGCTCACACCCAAGTATATTGCAGAATATGAGTCATACTGCAGTGTGGAAGGGCCAGCCCTCAAATGTCCAAGTTCAGAGGGAACTCAAGGTCCCAAATCAAAGCTCATAGGAGGGGGCAGAACTTAGAATCTAAGAGAGAGTGTAAGTACAGAGAGGGGATTTTGGGGAAAGCCAAGACATGCGAGTGGTTATACCCAGTAATTGGAAGTGCCAGCACACCCCAACTAGCCTGTTAGCCACATTGTTTGGGAGTTAGGATCCCCTAAGGGATCAAGTTCAGACATGAGCAATAACTTGGATGTTGCCATGTTCTGAACTTCAACTCAAACACATAGAGGGGAGTAGGGGTACATAGATTCACAGTAGAAACATATACAAAGGAATTGATATGCTAATTAAAATTAAACTTAAGCAGTAAAGCAGACAGGGGAGTAGAAGCTGTAAAATAAACACATTGGGATGACGCTGAAAACCAAATTAGAACATACCAGTTTCAGGGAAATAGGAAAAGAAAGCAGTAGTCTTGTGAAGCCAAAGTGCAAGCAAGTAGTCAGAATGCCATGATTAGAGAACTATGATACTTGAGTAGTATAAAAGTGTTAAATTGAGAGTCTGTTAGTGAGAAAGGAGTCGTACCCCTTTTATAGTGTAGAAGGCAAGCAGAATAAGGTAGGAGAATGATTTGAAAAATCAATTACAAAAGTTTCCCTTTGATTAAGGGATTCTAATTTCAAACGGGTAAAAATAACTAAGGAAAGAGATTGATCAAAACTTTTTCTAAAGCAGTACAAGAAGGGTAAATACACATAGATTTATTTAAGGAAAAAGTCTGATAGCACACGATTTGTGAAAAGAAGGAAAGGAAATCAATTAACAGCTAGTAAATCACAAAGTCTGAATTTTGGTATGAACGAATCCAGTAAGAAAAGGTAAAGAAAGGTTTTACTTAAGGAAGATCAGTTACAATCAATCAAACCTAAAAAAAGGATTCTAAATCAATCATAACTTGGAAAACCTTTTCGGAAGAAAGAATTCATCACACATATAAAAACATGCAGCCATGCTTAAGCACGAAGAGTTGTCATGCTAATCAGTAGAAACGTCTAGCATAGAAGAGAAAGTTCAGAGTCGTAAACAAAGAAATTCAAACTTAGTTCACAGACTCGGGATGAGTCTGAGAGAGTCAAGGGTTCCAAAATAGAACCCTAGTCTAAACACAAGATCAAAACACTCCAAAATCCCCAAATTCTAGGGTTTCCCAACTCGAATCAGACACAAATTCGAGGAGGCAAATAATTGAAACAGGCTCAAAGGTCTCTTTTAGAGACTCATGAGAAAACAAACAGATACAATAGCGAGTTTGAAGCAACAGAGTGAAGAAACTGATTCGAAGCATAGTGAGAGTAGAGGGAACATGTTTAAGAAAAACATTTTATAAGGGACTTAAACAGGTTCAGAAGAGAAAAGAGATAGTATAGCTTTTAAAAAAAAGTAGAAGAAACATGTTTAAAGGGAACTCAAACAAAGGTCCAGTAAAAGGCAAACAAAGAACATAAGAACTCAGTAGGAAATACATACAGTAGGAGAACTCAAAATACCAGAAAAGTATATCAACAAGACATATAGGAAAACACAACAGGATGAACATGCGAGCATGGTGTAGTAACACAATTGAAAGACAAGGCACAGAAGAACATATATAGTAGAAAAAAACATAAGAAAGCAGTATAAGCACTTGCGTGACAAATACACACAAAGAAAAAGGAACAGAAAAGTCGGAGAAACATTTTGAACTTTTCAGAAACCTTAAATTGAGGAGAAGTAATTTTGAAAAAAAAATTGGGAAAACGTTTAAGAACTCAAATAGAGCACAGATATAGAACCGATTTAAGAAAACAATTAGAGAAAACCTCGAATAGCTAGGATTTCAGTGGAACCCTAAAGCGAGAAAGGCTTCGAAAAGGTCCGATCTGAGTCGGATAAGTCAGACATAGGCTCATAATGCTTGGATACGTCGGAGCAAGGCCGGAGGGGCCATAAAACTTTGAATCGGAGAAGATCTGAACAGACACCATCGAGCTCAGACCTCGAAACTTCGAACACCAAGTGTTTAAGAGCGGAGGGAGGTGAGTATAGGCCATCCATGGCCTGAGAGGCCATAGATTCTGGTGAGATTGAGGTTGAAAATGGTAGAAGACGATTAGGGTTTCAAGAACCTTCGAGAGAGCTTCAGAGAGGGAGGGTATTCCGAGGGGGCTATTGGAATGAAATGAGGGGATTAGGGTAGTCATTTGTATTTAATTATGGAAGGGCGAATAGTGGTCGTTGATTTGAATGATCAATGGCCTAGATTTAAGAGTGTAGGTGGGGGAACCGGGTTGGGTCATTTGAATTTGGTTAGGGGTCGGGTTAAATGGAACTGGGATGGTCCGAAATTGGGCTTGAAATTGGGTCAATTAAGGGGATCAAATTTGGCTATAATTGAAATAAAATGGGTCAGATTTTAAGTAGCCAGTTTTTCCCTTTCTATTTTATAAAAATAGTAAAAATAATTTTGAAAGCAAATTAAAAGTACCAGATCATTTATTAATATATAAATATTAATTTAAAAATATTGGAACCAATTTCATAATTATAAAATGCTATCAGTCTTAAAATAGGCTAAAATTGCAATTATATGCAATTTAGCTTTTAAAATACCAAATAAATTTGTAAAAAATGTATAAAAATTAACCTAGCTATATTTTGGTATAAATATGAGCATAAAGTAAGTTATTTACAAAAATGATAATTATTGTTTTGTACTGCTAAAATGGGCAATAAATCAGTTTAAAAATCTTTTAGAAATTAGGAAAATTATTGAAACACTTGGACATACTTATATATGCATATATATACTATTTTGAAAGCATTTGCATGTAAAAAATATATAGTGAAAAATTGAGTATCAACCTACCCCTCTTTACCCGGGAAGGATGAAAGAAAGATATGATGGCAAATTTGACCGAACGAAATGGTCCGAAGAATTTGACCGTGCTCTGGTTCCTGAGCTGCCTACATATCCATGGTCTTACAGGATGCAAGCCATATGAACTTTAGGATCCATCGATGGAATATGCCGATGGAGATTTTCTCTTCAAGGACGGACGCAATATTTTGGTTGGGATAGATGGTTAAAGTCTAATAGGGTTGGGGGAACTGCAACAAGATCGCTCCTGCTGAGATGGCTATTGTTCGCCGATTTACCTGCAAATAAGCAATACAAGTGCATATTGTGCGAAAATTTAAATATGATGCAAGTTCCCATTGGACCATGAATGTTGTCTTTGTACGGTTAGGATGACGTCCTGGGCCATGAAGCGTATAATAAAAGATTCGTAGGCCATGAAATGATGTTCTCGGGCTATGAGAATGATGCGTCTGAACCATGATGCCTTTGAATAATAATATGCAAAAGATAAAAGGGGTCCTCAGGCAATGAAATGGCGTTCTTGGGCTATGAAAATGGTGCCTCTGAACAATGACGCCTTTGGATAATTTGGCGATCTTTCAGCCTATGAGATGAAATAGGTGGCGATCTTTCAGCCAATGAAATGCAATAAGTGGTGATCTTTCAGTAAATGAAATGCAATAAGTGGCGATCTTTCAGCCGATGCAAGATGAAGTGACGATCTTTCAACCGATGCAAGGTGTAAATGAAGTGGTGATATTTTAGCCATACTAGGTGTAAATGAAGTGGCGATATTTCAGCCATGCAGATGGAGGTAGAGCTTAACCTTGGAAGGCAGAATGGTAGCCTTATGCAATGCAGAGAATGCAGATAGAGGTAGAGCTTAACCTCGGAAGGTAGAATGGTAGCCTTATACAATGCAGAGAATGTAGATGGAGATAGAGCTTAGTCTCGGAAAGCAGAATGGTAGCCTTATGCAATATAGAGAATGCAAATGGAGGTAGAGCTTAACCTCAGAAGGCGGAATGGTAGCCTTATGCAATACAGAGAATGCAGATGGAGATAGAGCTTAGTTTCGGAAGGCAGAATGATAGCCTTATGAAATGCAGAGAATGCAGATGGAGACAGAGCTTAGTCTAGGAAGGCAGAATGGTAGCCTTATACAATGCAGAGAATGCAAATGGAGACAGAGCTTAGTCTCGGAAGGCAGAATGGTAGCCTTATGCAGGAAGTAAAATTGCAAATGGCAATAGAGTTTTCTTAGCTGATAGCGGATTGCGGTATCGTGATTGCTGGGGATATTGTGCCTGCTGGGGACACTGTTGTGCGGATAGCAGCTGTGAGTAAGTGCAACGGTTCTGAGAGTTGTATACCTGAACTTTGTGAGCGGGCATATAGTATATTTCATGATTTTGTAACTCAATTGTCTGCATCCAAAAAAAAATCGTGAGTTTGTAAAAAGGGGGGGAAGGTAGTCCGTATCCCCGCTGGCTTTGCTTGACCCGCTCGGCTTTGATCTGGTGATATTGTACGTATCATTGGGGTAGCGTTTCTAAACAAAGCAACTTTGGTAACAGACATGCATGATTTAGTAAAAAAAATATAACATAAATACATAATCGAGAATAGTTTTCCTTAGATGAACCTACGACTGCGACGTGGTTCAAGACATTACAATTTCTCTTGCTCCGAAATTTTGAGGGTCCTCCTCAAAATTCTGCCCCAGTTTACTGGGCTGCTGCTTTTGACGGTTGTTAATGATAAATGGCTGGAATCGGCTTTTGAATTTTGAGGGTCTTCCTCAAAATTCTGCCCCAGTTTCCAATAGCGAGGGAAATGGAAATTTTATTGCATTGTGAGCGAACCCATAGGGCTGCCTACGTATTCCCTCTTAAATGGGAATCATGTCAGGCGTAGTTCAAATTACATCATAAAGGAAATCATAAGGGTTACATATAGTATCGCTTCACTGCATCTGAATTGATCAGCTTCGGCCAAACTTCTCCGTCCATTTCTACAAGTATGAGGGCTCCTCCTGTTAGAACTCGGTGAACCATGTATGGACCCTGCTAGTTGGGAGAGAATTTCCATTTGGCTTTATCTTGATGTGGAAAGATTTTCTTTAACACCAACTGCCCTGGTGTGAACTGTCTCGGCTTGACTCTTTTGTTGAAGGCTCTGGACATTCTGTTCTGATAAAGTTGACCACGGAAAATTGCATTTATTCTCTTTCCATCGATAAGATCTAGTTGTTCGTAATGACTCCTTACCCACTCTACATCACTGAGCATAGCTTGTTATATGATCCGTAGGGAGGGAATTTCTACCTCAGCGGGAATGACAACCTCTGTACCGTAAACTAGCATATAGGGGGTTGCCCTGGTTGGTGTGAGGATTGTGGTGCGATATCCTAGTAAAGCAAATGATAACTTTTCGTGCCACTGTTAATGCTTCTCTATCATTTTCCTCAATATCTTCTTGATATTCTTATTGGCGGCTTCTACTGCTCCGTTCATCTGAGGTATGTAGGTTGTAGAATTCTTGTGTCTGGTCTTGAAGGTTTCACACATGTCTTTCATCAAGTCACTATTGAGGTTGGAGCCATTATCAGTAATGATTGATTCTGGAGTCCCGAATTGACAAACGATGCAGTCTCAGACAAAGTCTGCCACAACTTTCTTAGTCACTGCCTTGTACGATGCTGCTTCAACCCATTTGGTAAAACAATCAATTGCCACTAGGATGAACCTGTGCCCATTTGATGCGACAAGTTCGATTGGTCCGATAACATCCATTCCCTAAGCGGCGAACGACCATGGTGTGCTTGTTGTACTAAGCTCGTTTGGAGGCACCTTTATCATATTTTCATGTATTTGACAGCGGTGGCACTTCCGGACATACTCGATGCAGTCTGTTTCAATAGTCATCCAAAATAACCAGCTCGGAGTATCTTCTTGGCTAAGACAAAGTCATTCATATGTGGCCCGCAGGTCCCAACATGGATTTCTTCTAGTAATTTAGATGCTTCATTTGCGTCAACACACCTTAGTAATCCCAAATCAGGAGTCCTCCTGTACAGGATTCCCCCGCTGTGAAAGAAATTATTGGATAACCTCCGAAGCGTGCACTTTTGAATAGCGTTTGCGAGCTCTAGGTAGTCCCTTTTTTCCAAGTATTCCTTGATATCATGAAACCAAGGCTTTTCGTCTGCTTCTTATTCGACATGGGCACAATAAACTGGCTGATCATGGATCTTTACCGGAATGGGATCAATAAAGTTCTTATCTGGATGTTGTATCATGGATGATAGGGTAGCCAATGCATCGGCAAATTCATTCTGGACCCTGGGATGCTGGAATTTTGTCTTTGTGAACCTCTTTCTCAACTCCTGCACATGATGAAGATAAGGGAGTATCTTGGAGTTCTTGGTCACCCATTCTTCTCGGACCTGATGTATAAACAAGTCTAAATCCTCGATCACTAGCAACTCTTGGACATTCATGTCAATGGCCATCTTGAGTCCCAAGATGCAGACCTCATACTCAGCCATGTTGTTGGTGCAAAGGAATCTGAGTTTGGCAAACACCGGATAATGTTAACCGGTTTCTAACACTAGGACTGCTCCTATGCCAACTCCTTTAAAATTTGCTGCTCCATCGAAAAACATTCTCCAACCGCCATAGGATTCTACAATGTCTTCTCCTATGGATGATGTCTCTTCATCGGGAAAATACGTCTATAAGGGTTCGAATTCTCCGTCCACGGGACTCTCGGCAAGATGATCTGCCAAAGCCTGTCCCTTGATTTCTTTCTGAGTTACATAGACAATGTCGAATTCACTCAGCAGGATTTGCAACTTGGCTAGCTTGCCAGTGGGCATGGGCTTCTGAAAGATATACTTCAATGGATCCATCCTTGATATGAGATATGTGGTATAGGCACAGAAATAGTGCCTCAACTTCTGAGCTATCCAAGTCAGAGGACAACAGGTGCGTTCTAACAGAGAATACCGGGCCTCTTATGGGGTGAACTTATTGCCAAGATAGTAGATGGCCTGCTCCTTCCTCCCCGTTTCATCATGTTTCCCAAGAACACAACTGAACGCTCCATCTAGCACTGCAATGTAGAGTAATAGGGGTCTACCTGGTTCTGGCGGGACCAAAACTAGCGGTGTTGACAGGTACTCTTTGATTTTATCGAAGGCCCTTTGGCAGTCATCAGTCCAGCTGGTAGCGGTTCTTCAACATCTTAAAGATTGGCTCATAGATGAAGTAGGTTGAGCTATAAACTGGCTGATGTAGTTAAGTCTTCCCAGGAAACTCATCACGTCCTTTTTGTTCTTTGGCGGTGACAATTCTTGAATGGCTTTAACCTTTGATGGATCTAGTTCTATTCCTCTATGACTTACAATGAACCCAAGTAGTTTTCCGTCAGGAACCCCAAATGCACATTTCGCGGGATTCAGTTTCAGGTTGTACCCTCTTAGTCTGTTGAAGAACTTCCTCAAATCTTCCATGTGATCAGTTGATTTCTTGGTTTTGATGATGACATCATCTACATACACCTCGATCTCCTTATGTATCATATCATGGAAAATGGTAGTCATGGTCCTCATGTAGGTGTCCCCTGCATTTTTCAGGTCGAACGACATCATCTTCTAACAGTACATTCTCAATGGCGTAATGAAAGCCATTTTCTCAACATCTTCTTCGTCCATCCAGATCTGATGATATCCAGCGAAGCAATATACAAATGATTGCAACTCATGCTTGGCGCAATTGTTGATTAGGATGTGTATGTTCGGCAAGGGGAAGTCGTCTTTCGGATTCAAATAGATGTACCGGCAGACATGTCAGGCTTATTGTTGATTGCAACTCTTCCTTGATTTTCAGACTCATGTCAGGCTTAAACTTTCTGAGCTTTTGCTTTACCGGCAGACATGTTGGATCGGTTGGCAGTTTGTGAGCCATAATAGATGTACTCGGACCAGTCATGTCATCATACGACCAAGCGAATATGTCTTCATATTCCCTTAGAAATTCTGTGTATTCCTTCTTTTCTGATGGCGATAAGTGGACACTGATTCTCGTTTCTTTGACGTTCTCTGCATCTCCCAGGTTAACAATCTCGATCTCATCCAGGTTGGACTTAGGTCTGTTCTCAAAATTTTCAACCTCTTTAACAATATCTTCTGGTATGTCATCTTCCTCTGAATCTATATCCGTTTGTTGCATTGTCTCATTGCATGTCACAGTCATTGGTTCATCAATATAAGTAATAGTAATGTTGTATGAGTAAAGTAATGAGAGAAAAATAATAAGAGTAAGATTTATAGGGAAAATGTTTTGCTAAACTCCATAACTGTTTTGAATATTGAAGATCTTATTGCGAAAATTCAAAAATGCGAAAGGAAAATCAACTAGTAAAAATGAAAGATAGTGCATGATACTTTGTTCAGCCTTGCTACCCCGAGGCTTTCCGGGCTCTGGTGGTTTTGATGGTCCAATTGTTGAGTCATGCTCCTCGACTTACAGCCTGTATGGAAAGACCTTCCTCCCCCTCCTCCTTGAAAATGACACAACAATCCATGTCATCATCTTCAACGAATAAATTCCTCATTGCTGCCAGTCTCTCCTCTTCTTCCAACCCATATATATCATCGTCTGACTGGAAAGTCTGTTCCAAATAGGGTATCGACTGCTCCAGTGGGTAGTAAGGGTCGTGCCATGGTGGTGACCAGTTGTTGAATGTCTCCCAAGTATACTCATATCCCAGACCAAAAGTGGTGCCATGTTTCTTCAGTTTGATCGGCTTGGTGATTCCTTGGAGGTTCTTGCCAAGTCCCACCATTTATCTTTGTCAATGGCATTGACTCGCTCAATGTGGTGATAGGTTTCCCCGCCTATATTTCTCCTACCTCCGATCACTTGGTTTCGTGACTGTATATGGGATTGCTACCGTTGCCGTAAATGATCACCTCTTGGTGATTCCACTCAAACTTCACTGCCTGATGTAGGGTTGATGTTACAGCCCCATCGGCATGAATCCTAGGCCGTCCCAAAAGCAAGTTGTAAGATGCTGACACGTCTATTACTTGAAAATCAACAATAAACCAAGTAGGCCCCATTTGCAGACATAAGCTAATTTCCCCAATAGTGGACCTTTGGGAACCGTCGAAAGCTTTGACATTGATGACCCCATCCTTGATCTCATGCAGGCTCTTTCCCAATGTTTTGAGTGTTACCAATGGACAAATATTGAGGCTGGACCCTCCGTCAATTAGGATTCTAGTGATGAAATAATCTTTTCACTGCACAGTGATGTGCAACGCCTTGTTCTAGCGGCAACTCATCCTCATGAAAAGTGATCTTGTGACTCTCTAATACCTGCCCTACCATGTTTTCCATTTCTCCTCCAGTGATGTTGCTCAGTATATATTCCTCACTCAGCACCTTTAACAGAGCATTCTTATGCACATCGGAGCTTTGCAGCAAAGCTAGGATAGAGATCTATGCCGGTGTTTTGTTCAACTGATCAATGACTGAGTACTCCTTTGGTTGTATCTTCCTCCAGAGATCAGCAGGCCCGGTTTCAATGATGGTCGGCCGACCAGAGGCCTGCTTGCTTGGATCAGCCAAATGTTCCGGAGTATAGACCCTGCTAGTTCTTGTCATACCCTGTGCCACAACTGCTTCTCCGGATTTGGTTTTCCCTTTCCTTCTTGCCTCGGTTGTGTAGTCCCAAGGAATGACCTTTGTATGGAATGGGGTTATAGCTGACATTGCTATCGGAATGGGCACTTTTACTCCAAATAGAGTAGGTGTTTTGGAAGGTAACACAGCAACTTCAAATGGTACAGGTCCATTTGTGGGAGACCCAAACTCAACCTCAATCGGTGCTGGCGTCTTTGCAGAAGAGGGCGCTTTGAACTCAAGTGGTATGGACATATTCACTTTGGTATCCCTAGAAGGCTAGATCTAGACTACAATCGGATCAAGGGTGATTGTCGGTTTCTTTGGATCATCACCTTCCGCGATCGAACCGATCGATCCCTTGGGGTCTCAATCATCTTCCATCTCAATCATGTGAACGCTTCCACCCTTGTGGTCGGGCAGAGGGTTGTTGCAGACATTAAGAGCAGATTCCTTTGCCTGGATCATATCTTTCAGAGAACGACATTCATCAATGGCATGCCCTTTCATGCCTGAATGGTATGCACAAGATTTATTTGGATTGAGACATTGGGAAGGGTTTTCAGGGGTTATAGCAGAGATGGGGGTGACATAACCAGCAGCTTTGAGCCTTTCATACAGCTGGTCAATTGGTTCAGCAATGGCGGTATATTGTTTGGGAGGTCTGCGGTCAAAATTCAGTTAGGGTCTAGGAAAGTTTTGGCGAGTGGGAGGTGATTGATAGTGAGAGGGTTGAGCATTGTAGGCTTGCTATACATGTGCGGGTTGGGAATATCTGGGTGAAGTAGGCTGATATGTGGGAGGTAGAGGTGATTGGTAAGTAGGTGGTGGAGTTTGGTAAGAGGCGAGGTTGCTTGGTAATTTGGAGTAGGTTGATATGTGAGTGGAGGCATCAGGTAGGTTTGGTATTTGGTAGGGGATTTAGTTCTCTGTGCAACCACTACGGCACTCACATCCCTTTTCTTAGATGTGCCACTAGACTGTAAAGCCTTATTGGTAGCCTGCAAGGCTTTAAAGTTTGTGACCATACCACTTTTGATGCCTTCCTCGATCCTCTCACCTAGCTTGATGATGTCGGAAAATTTCTGGCTTTCAATCAGCATCAACCTTTCATAGTACTATAGGTCTTGAAATCGGATGAAAAACCTGTTTATTTGTTCTTCTTCTAAAGTCGGTCTGACCTTAGCAGCTTCTGATCTCCAGCGAGTAGCATACTCGCGGAATGTCTCCGCGGGTTTCTTCTTTAGGTTCTGGATGTAAAATACATCTGGCGCATTTTCTGTGTTGAACCTGAACCTGTCCATGAAATCGGATGCCATACTTACCCAGTTCGACCACTTCTTCGGGTCTTGGCTAATGTACCAAGACAGAGCATCTCCTTTCAGGCTTCTCATGAAAAGTTTCATTCGAATCCTTTCATCCTTCCGTACTCCGACCAACTTGTCGCAGTATGTTCTCAAATGAACTTTGGGATCCCTGTGCCATCAAACATCTCGAACTTAGGAGGTTTGTATCTCTTAGGCAGTTCGACATCTGGTTGTATGCAAAGGTCTTCACAGTTCAACCCTTCAATCCCCTTGCTTCCTTCGACATCCTGAATTTGGATAGTCAGTTTCTTAAGTTCCTCTGCCAGGTTCCTGATAAGTGAGTCTTTATCATCAGACTCGGGTGTGCTTGATATAGGTTGAATGGAGTGTGGTATGGTTTCCATATAGTTGGGGGTGTTATGGTGAGTGTGGATATGGTTATTTGTGGAATTCAGAGGTTCTGGAATGAGTAGTGGAGTGTGGAAAGTATTGCAGTGGTGGTGAGGAGCATGATGGTTTTGTGGTTTTGGGATGTTTTGTGGAGGCGTGGGGTTCTGAGTGTTTGGAAAATTGATATCTGGAGTGGTGAGGGAAAATGACAATTTTGCCAGATTCTGAACCTGATCAAGTTCCTCCTGAAATCTCACCAGTTTCTGCTCGAGTTGGGACGCACTTTCTTTGGAGACCTGAGCACCATGAGTGACCTCTACCCGTTCAGCCGAGTTTTCCTTTCTAATGCTGCTCAAATCTTCCATCTTTCCCTTGTTCCTGTTTCTAACGGGACTAGGAGGAGGAGTGGGTGGAGGGCCCTTTGATCTTGTGGAATATTATGACGATGCCAGAGTGCACAAACTAACCTTGGGGAGGGGAATAAATAAACAAAAATAAAAACAAAAGGGTAACAAGTCAGTGAGAATTATAAGAAAAAATGTTGCTATATTTAAACACATAGTGCAAAAATGTAAATCGTGTCCTAATTTGGGGTACCTCTTTATGCCCGAGGTAGGCCTAGTGACAAGTCGATTTGGAGATCTTATAATGCTAAATGCCTCATTTTATTAATAAAAAGTAAACGAATCCCAAAACGACGCTAAATAAAATGTCACTAGTGGCCATAGGCCTTATTACATTAATAAGATGAAAATTAAAGACTCCTATCTACTTGGTCTCAGAAGGACCTTCCCCAGACTCGGCATTTTTGTCTCCATCGAACAGCTTCACTAGCTCGCGAAGTCTTAGCAGCAAGTAGGGTCTAGCCAGGTGTTCACCTTCGTTTCCCTCAGCATTCTGGAAGTCCTCGATCCTCTTGATGAATTTCCTTTCCAGCTCCACTAGACCCCATTCCAAGTTTCTAATCGCTTGTTGGCGCTTACATCCATGTCTTTCCATTCTTCAATCAGCTTTTGGTGGTCTTCTTGAATCGCTCGGTGTTTGCTTTCACATCCCTGAATCCTCTTGCACAATTGGTTGTATTTGACCTGTGCTTCAGCCCTTTCATCGATAATTCAGTGACCTCGAACAAACCCAGGTTGGCCCAGACCATTGTGATTGTCCTCCAGCCATCTTGAATAGTATGGGGTGCAGCCAACATGGTATCTTTCTAGCTCGATAGTATCTCTCCCCATGATGATCTTGCAATGCCACATATGCTGAGCTTGGTACTTATAAGGAATGTCATCAGCTTGGAAGTCGGACCGGAAGTGACTCATCTTGTCGACCCTTGGTATAACCTGTTTCCTACCAGCCTGTCTCATAACCAGGAGAGGGACATAAGGGTAGGTTCCTCTCAAATCGATCAGTATCAGAAATGGTGCATCCCTAGATCGGGCGATGAACTCTTCAATAGGGAATCACTCGAACATCCATTGTATTTGATCCTTAGTTAGATTTTCAAAAATAGCTCCACCTACCCCTTGGCATCTTCTGGTTGAGCAAAAATGTTGGGCATGTAGTTTATTCACCTTGCTTGATGGAAGGCTATATGATCGTCTCAATATCTACTCTGAATCTCTTGCCGATATTCACCCCTTTGAAGATTCTCCATGAGCCAGAGCTGGAGTAGCAAGGTGCAGCCCTCGAAGTGTGGGGCTCCTTGTTGACACTTTTCCAAGTCTCGGTATATCTCTGCGATGATCATAGGCACTATGCTAAATGGTTGTCCCCCAATTCCCTCCATCAAAGTTTTGGTGACTATGGCTAGCCTGGTGTGGATCCTTGCTTTCTTCATTGGAAACACTATCATCCCCAAGAAATAGTACAAAGACCCTTCGGTGAATATGCCCCAACGATGTAAGGGCAAACTCATCTGGATAAGTATGGTAGGAGGATTGTTGTGACCGTACCTTTCATACAAATAATCAAAGGGAATGTAAGACTCCTTCAAACATGTCAAGTCTGGATTCTTCTTTAGGCCCATCATTTTGAGGAAACCTCTACCCTTGCGATTTTCCAGCATTAACAAACTCGGAGTCTCCCATGGTATACCAGTCAATCCTCATATTTCTCTTGCAGGGGTGTTATCTCAATCTCCCCGAAGCGAAACACAAACCTATCACAGTCCCAGAATAGAGTAGCAGCTTCTATGATTTTGTTTTTGGGTTGGACCTCCAGGAGAGAAGGTAGATTTCCTAGGTATTTTCGGACAAGAGTCTGATCACTGGAATGAAGATCTCTCCACCAGCTTAGCAATCTTGGGTAGATGTTGGTTACCATGCCGAGTTTAGGGACTTCGTGCCTAATTTTTTTCAAGACAAAAGGGTTAGGCCCTTACCCCCACCAGACTCGACTATTAAATACCAATAATTGGCATAAAAGCATTTAGTTCTCCAAATAAATGCACAAAACATGATTGGCATAAAAGCATTTAGTTCTCCAAATAAATGCACAAAACGTGATAGTGTCCGTTTGAGTTTTTGGGAAACCCAGTGAACTTTGGATAAGGCTATCTTAAAGAGTCATTATGTGGACAACATAACTGACTCAGATAGGTTTGACTATGATGTATGCACAATTAAACAGAGTAAGGTTTCTATGGGGTATTAGACTGGTACCCTTGAGCGGACAACTCAAGAGGGAAAGGCACGGAACCGTCGACTACAACGTTGATCAACTGGTTTTACCGCAAATACGCCTTTGCCGGATTTAAAGGGTGAAAATATCGAAAGGGCGCAACTACTCATTATAAGCGTTGCTATGGTATTTTGTTTGGCACGAGTGGAATATAATGTTGAATATGCAGTTACAATAATTAAACAAGTTGTCACGTATTTGCACGTTCATAAAGTAATAATTACAATAATTCCTCAGAATTTACAATGGTAATGAAGGAACGCAGTAAAGGAAAGCAGTAAAGAAATAAAGGAAAGAAACAAAGAGCCAAGTCATTTTTGTAGTAGAAGAAGGGAAATAAATATTTAAAGGCATTAAATAAAGACATGTAAAGTAGAATAAAGTCACAAATAGTATGAAATGGTAAAAGCCTAAAAGGTATCCCCAGCAGAGTCAATATGCTGTCGCGCGCCCTCCTTTTCTCGCGAAATCGGATTATGACATTTGGGAGGACAATTCGTTTGGGAATTGAGTTTGAATTGAAGAGTCGTCACCTAATTATTAAAGTGCATTAGGACCTAAGAAGGGTTTGATTTAGAAAACCAGAGTTTGGGTAAGGGCTAGAAATTATCCTGAGGGGAAGGTGTTAGGCACCCCTCAGGATCTACTAGTGTGGTTTCCGGCCATGCTACAATTGTGACTTTAAGTACAAGTAACAAGTAAGAAAATAAAGGTTTCAAATATGAGGGATTGTCACATTATGGATGCAAATAAATTAAAGTTTGAAGAAACAAAGAAAGCTGAAATTTTGAGGAAATAGTTTGAAAATTCTGAAAAGTAATAAAATAAACAAGTAAAGGGAAGGGGGTCCTAGGTTTAAAAATAATATGGATCACATCAATGCAATACCCGGTAATCATTCCTCAGAAGAGGGGTTACACGTGGTATTAGCGCACCGGTCATCATATCTATATCTACCCTTTCCCACCCCGTTAAGGTATTAAAACGCGGAATAGTTTCGTTACTTATTGCATGCTCTTACCCGTCCCAATCCTATCAATCCCGGAGGCATTTGGGACTACTAGTACTAAAGGGAAGGGATATTGGGCTTTTATGGTTTAAAGGACAAAATCTAGGGCGACAAACAAAACACATAGAGCAGATATGGGTAAACACATAACAGTTAAAGGCTCAAATAGGCCCCCTCAACTTAAAGACAAATTGTTTAGCTTGTCTTGCATGTACTGGGTATGGTCTGAATTAAACTTAAAAACGTTAACGCATGCTGATTTATCACATATTTTCAGATAAGAAATCTGAATTAGGCCTGCCCGCTGGTAGTAATTATCAAAGACTGGTGCAGTTATAACCTTTAACCTAAAGCTTGCCTAGGAGAAACCTATAGTCATGATATCTATGCATAAAAGAAATGTACTGATTTTAAAGAAAATGACTTATTAATTGTAGGAACATAAGTTTTGCAAATATTAAGCAACATTACTACTGATTTTTAAACTTATAAGCGAGATAGACGATTCATATTCGGTTGATTACTCCTATAGACATGTTTTCTAAGCATTATTGATTTAAAAATGTTTATAGTCGAAATAAAAATGCAGGAGTCCTATAGGCATGGTATCTAAAATGTTGTTTGTTTTTAAAACATGTGAACACGTATGCCTAGTGATAGATGCATATGCAGAATTCAAGAAGTCCTATAGACATGTTATCTATATGATATGCAGCGTTATGAAATGCAGAACCTATAGACATGTTTTCTAGATAATACAGAAATGCAAATATTTATAGACATGCTTTCTATATGAAAATGCAAGACCTGTAAACATGATTTCTATATGAAAATGCAAAACCTATAAACAGAATTTCTATATGAAAATGCAGGAATGAAAGCAGGACATGATTGCAGAAGTATAATAAATACCTATGAACATGATATCTACCCCTTTTGCATGCATGATTTACCCTCCCCTTTTCACTAAAACCCCATAACTTATTACAAATTATTTCAGCCCAGAATGAATAAGAAAATCAAAATTACATCAGAAATTAAAGTACAACCAAGGGGAGCCTAATTCAGACTCCAGGTCTGAAATATGAAATGAACCAACTCCAAAGATCAAATTTCCAAAGCTTTTCTCTTACTTGGGATGTGTCAAAGCTCCCTTAGAGTCTCAAATGGACTCCGGGCAGTGCTCACACCCAAGTATATTGCAGAATATGAGTCATAGTGCAGTGTGGAAGGGCCAACCCTCAAATGTCCAAGTTCAGAGGGAACTCAAGGTCCCAAAGCAAGGCTCATAGGAGGGGGGGCAGAACTTAGAAACTAAGAAAGAGTGTAAGTGCAGAGAGGGGATTTTGGGGAAAGCCAAGATAGGCGGGTGGTCATACCCAACAATTGAAAGTGTCGGCATACCCCAACTATCCTGTTAGCCACATTGTTTGGTAGTTAAGATCCCCTAAGGGATCAAGTTCAGACATGAGCAACAACTTGGATGTTGCCATGTTCTGAACTTCAACTCAAACACATAGAGGGGAGTAGGGGTACATGGATTCACAGTAGAAACATATACAAAGGAATTGATATGCTAATTAAAATTAAACATAGGCAGTAAAGCAGACATGGGTGTAGAAGCTGTAAAATAAACACATTGGGATGAGGCTGAAAACCAAATTAGAACATACCGGTTTCAGAGAAACAAGAAAAGAAAGCAGTAGTCTTGTGAAGCTAAAGTGCAAGCAAGTAGTCAGAATGCTATGATTAGAGAACTATGATACTTGAGTAGTATAAAAGTATTAAATTGAGAGTCTGTTGGTGAGAAAAGAGTCGTGCCCCTTTTATAGTGTAGAAGGCAAGCAGAAAAAGGTAGGAGAATGATTTGAAAAATCAATTACAAAAGTTTCCCTTTGATTAAGGGATTCTAATTTCAAACGGGTAAAAATAATTAACGAAAGAGATTGATCAAAACCTTTTCCAAAGCAGTACAAGAAGGGTAAATACACAGAGATTTATTTAAGAAAAAAGTCTAATAGCACACGGTTTGTGCAAATAAGGAAAAGAAGTCAATTAACAGCTAGTAAATCACAAAGTCTAAATTTTGGTATGAACGAATCCAGTCAGAAAAGGTAAAGAAAGGTTTTACTTAAGGAAGATTAGTAACAATCAATCAAACCTAAAAAAGGATTCTGAATCAATCATAAGTTGGAAAACCTTTTCGGAAGAAAGAATTCATCACACATATAAAAACATACAGCCATGCTTAAGCACGAAGAGCTATCATGCTAATCAGTAGAAGAGTCTAGCATAGAAGAGAAAGTTCAGAGTCGTAAACAAAGAAATTCAAACTTAGTTCACAGACTCAGGATGAGTATGAGAGAGTCAAGGGTTCCAAAATAGAACCCTAGTCCAAACACAAGATCAAAACTCGCCAAAACCCCCAAATTCTAGGGTTTCCCAACTCGAATCAGATACAGAGACGAGGAGGCAAATAATTGAAACAGGCTCAGACGTCTCTTTTAGAGACTCATGAGAAAACAAACAGATACAATAGCGAGTTTGAAGCAACAGAGTGAAGAAACTAATATGAAGCATAGTGAGAGTATAGGGAACATGTTTAAGAAAAACCTTTTAGAAGGGACTTAAACAGGGTTCAGAAGAGAAAAGAGATAGTATAGCATTTAAGAAAATAGTAGAAAAAACATGTTTAAAGGGAACTCAAACAAAGGTCCAGTAAAAGGCAAACAAAGAACTTAAGAACTCAGTAGGAAATACATACAGTAGGAGAACACAAAATACCAGAAAAGTATATCAACAAGAAATATAGGAAAACACAGAAGGATAAACATGCGAGCGTGGTGTAGAAACACAGTAGAAAGACAAGGCGCAGAAGAACATATATAGTAGAAGAAAAATATAAGAAAGTAGTAGAAGCACATGCGTGGCAAATACACACAAAGAAAGAGGAACAGAAAAGTCGGAGAAACATTTTGAACCTTTCATAAATCCTAAATCGATGATAAGTAATTTTTGAAAGAAAAATTGGGGAAAACGTTTAAGAACTAAAGTAGAGCACAGATATAGAACCAATTTAAGAAAATAATCAGAGAAAACCTCGAATAGCTAGGATTTTAGTGGAACCCTAAAACGAAAAAGGCTTGGAAAAAGTCTGATCTGAGTCGGATAAGTCAGACATAGGCTCATAATGCTTAGATACGCCAGAGCTAGGACGGAGGGGCCATAGAACCTTGAATCGGAGAAGATCTGAACGGACACCATCGAGGTCAGACCTCGAAACTTCGAACACCAAGCATTTAAGAACGGAGAGAGGTAAGTATAGGCCATTCATGGCCTGAGAGGCCATAGATTCTGGTGAGATTGAGGTTGAAAATGGTAGAAGACGATTAAGGTTTCAAGAACCTTCGAGAGAGTTTGAGAGAGGGAGGGTATTCAGAGGCGGCTGTTGGAATGAAATGAGGGGATTAGGGTAGTCATTTGTGTTTAATTATAGAAGGGCGAACAGTGGCCTTTGATCTGAATGATCAACGACCTAGATTTAAGAGGGTAGGTGGGGGAACTGGGTTGGGTCGTTTGAATTGGGTTAGGGGTCGAGTTAAATGGAACTGGGCAGGTCCGAAATTGGGCTTGAAATTGGGTCAATTAAGGGGATCAAATTTGGCTATAATTGAAATAAAAATGGGTCAGATTTTAAGTAGCCAGTTTTTTCCTTTCTATTTTATAAAAAATAGTAAAAATAATTTTGAAAGCAAATTAAAAGTAATGGATCATTTAGTAATATATAAATATTAATTTAAAAATATTGGAACCAATATCATAATTATAAAATTATATTAGTCTTAAAATAGGCTAAAATTGCAATTATATGCAATTTAGCTTTTAAAATACCAAATTAATTTTTAAAAAATGTATAAAATTTACCCTAGATATATTTTGGTATACATATGAGCATAAAGTAAGTTATTCACCAAAATGATAATTTTGGGAATAATTATTGATTTTTGTACTGCTAAAATGGGCAATAAATCAGTTTAAAAATCTTTTAGAAATTAGAAAAATTATTGAAACACTTGGACATACTTATATATTATATTTTGAAAGTATTTGCATGTAAAAAATACATAGGAAAAAAATTGGGTATCAACACTCAGAAGAGCTGGTGTCCGCAAATACCTTGACATAGTTTTGAGCCTGAGGGAATCCCAGCTGTGCCAATCCATGCACTGCTCCCCTCATACCCTAATCAACGGGCTGTGAAACTAAGGGCTTTGGTGAGGTCAAAACTCCTCTCACCCCATCTACTACCGGAGTGGTCGAAATGACTCGAACGGATGACTCATATGGATCCTCGGATGGATCCTCCTCAATAGAACCCATGATCTCCGATGGGTCTGAATCCATAGTATAACTTATCTCTCTTTCTAACACCTTTGTAAACTTATGAACCGTGCTAGCGGTTGCAGTCTTCAGAGGCATCGCTGAAAATGTAACACATCATTAGGAACATAAATGCTTATATCGCAAGATCTAAGATAAGAAGAGAGGATAACATCCTATATGTCCTATAGCCTCCTGTCTATAAGTGTGGTGCATGACACACCCACAAACAAGACTCTAGTAAACACGGTCTATAGACAACCCTAGGACAGAACTGCTCTGATATCACTTTTATCACAACCCAAATCGATGGGCCGCGATGGGTGCTTGAGTCCTACCTATCAAACACCTCTAAGCATGCATCTAAGATATGAACCTGAATAACATCTACTGAGTTACGAAAATAACATGCAAGAAGGAAACCTGACTTCAAGGCATATGTACGTATACAGGCAGAATACCGTGTGCGAGCCGGCAAGGCTGCTATAGACAACTATACATCCAAAACTGAAAGCCGACAAGGCCACATACAACCCAACTAGACATATTGTCTATAGACCTCTAATAGAAACATAATTGTACAAAGACAGGACTGAGCCACGTCATACCCATATACATATATATATATATATATATATATATATATATATACACACAAATGTATCGTACCAAAATCAAAAGCAGCTCCGGATCAAGTGGAGCACGCCGACTCTCGCTGATCAGGGACCCTAAGAAGGGGGACTGTTAGCTTGCCTACCTGCACCTGCGAGCATGAAACGTAGGCCCCGTGAATAGGGCGTTAGTACGAAAAAATGTACTGAGTATGTAAGGCATGAAAATTTAGTACGTAAAAGACATAGATGAAACATGGAATACATAAACACATCTTTAAATCTGAATAACTTTGTAAATTCTGAAATGTTTATAATGTCATGCACGTGCGTAAAAATGTCGTGCCATGCATAGGTATGGGTGTACATAATATCATCAAGCCACTGAGGGCATCCTATCATATCGTCTCGGCCACTGTGGGCAATATTATCAACATATACCAGCTGATCAGGTGGTTGTGCGTATATAACGCCGTAACCTTTTCCCATATCCCAAATACATATATTTACATATATATGCGTATATAACGTCATCTAGTCATAGGTCAATGCACATGTATAAATGAGTGAAATGCATGAAAATACGTAATAATCTCAATATTCCTTCCGGATAAACTTTTTCAACTGCGTATTATTCTGAGACCCATGAACAGAAGATAATAATATTTTCATGGGGAATCAAGAATATAGACACCCCTAATATTTCTACGAATAGAGTAATTTATGGAAACTATGCATTTGCTCATTTTTTCAGTATAATTTGGACCATGCCAAAATAAAGAAGGGGTGGCAATAACAGACTTGTTCCTTGAATTATTTGCACGAAATGAAGCTCTGCTCCTTTGAACTTGAACAAAATTGATGCTTGGACTCTTTAAAACTGGAACGAAATTATTTCTGCTTGTATAGATTTTGGGACGTTAGTCCCTTTTGTCCAAATCAAGAAAGCTAATCTACTAATCCTTCATGTTTTCTTGGAATAAATTGAACAAAATCTTAATCTTGCTACTGTTTGTATTTGTAATGGAATGAATTGGAAAGACTTGTATTTGTAATGGAATGAATTGGAAAGACTTGGAACAAAATCTCCTACTAATCATGTTTCTATTGTTCCTAAGTTTTTAAATACCAAGTCTTCAAAATGACAGGAATTGGAAAGACTTGGATATCCAAAGTCTTGAAAGAAATGAAAGAAAAGTTGTATCAATTTGACACCTAATCAAGGAATGATTCTTAGTCATTTCTTGATAATGTGGCTAGACTCCACGTGGGGTGGGGTGGGATAATTTATTAATTTTTTATCCACTTATTAGTTAACTGAGTAATGTTCTGTTACCCGATAATTAATCAATTACCCACATAATTTAAAAATTACCACAAATTACTTAAAATTCTATTTATTTTTAAAATACTTCAAATATACTTTATATATTATACTACCGCGGTCATATGATATCTTGCATGGTACTGGTCCATAATTATCGGGTATTGTCGCTCGACCCCTATTTTATTCTAAATTGGCCACTTTCAACGAAACTCATTTTTTTTAATCCGTGTACCCATTTATACTTCATAACACTTATTTATCGCTTGTTATAAGTAGCGTAAGTACGTTAACACCAAGATGATCTCATCCCTGAGTGTACGTCGGTTAACTGGAAACAAAATTTTTAACGTACGAAAACACGAGATGTAACACCTTCATGTTTTATACTCTTCCTCACCCAAACAACAAAAATAATAATATCCCCCAAGGGAATCAACAATAGAAACAATAACATCACGGCAAGGGAATCGGCTATAACCAATCTCGTTTCAACAGTTAACTTCACAAAGTAAGCCTCAACTTGAGTCAATACTCAACAATGGTCAATTACCAAGAAAATATCATAAGTCTTGTTCAACATGGATAATTATCAATTTAAGCATGAACAGTACATAATAAGAGTTACAACAGTCACAGTATAAGACTCACTTGCATGCTCGACACCAACGTATATATACTCGTCACCACACCTATACGTCGTACTCAACACTAACGCGTAGAAAATAAGACAACAACACCTATTCCCTCAAGCTATGGTTAGACCAAACACTTACCTCGATTCCACGGCTAAAATCAAGCCTCAATTACCACTTTTCCTTTGATTTCCACTTCCAAACCGCTCGAATCTATGCATAATTAACTAATTAACAACAATTAACGCTAAATAAACCAATTCTAATGCATGAGTATAGATTACTCAATGTTTTCCCCAAAACGTAAAAAACCGACCCCAGCCCCGCTTGGTCAAAACTCAAAGTTCGAACCAAAACTCGACTACCCACGAACCCAAATATGCAATTGGTTGTGAGATCCGACCTCAATTTGAGGTCCAAATCCCCAAATTTCGAAATTCCTAAATTCTACCCAAGAACACCCAATTTCCCATGAAAACCCTAGAAATTGAGTTAGAAATTGTTTACCTATGATTTGGAAAATCGCTTATGGGAGCGTAGGGTTTGAAAATTTGGGAAATGAGTTCAAAATCCCGTCCAAGTCATATTTTGATCAGTTGCAAATGTCGCATTTGCGACAGGAGCTTCACAATTGTGAAGCTCGCAATTGCGAGACAGGCTTCGCAAATGCGAACCTGCTGCAGTGTCTGCTTTTGTCGCAATTGCGAACAAGTTGTCACAATTGCGAAGGTTGACCCCCTGTTGACTTCGCAAATGTGAAGGAAATGTTTGCAAATGCGAGCTGTGCTGGCCAGGGCTTCTTTGCAATTGCGATAAAGCCCTTGCAATTACCAAGCCTGTGAGGCTAACAATTGCATAGCTTGACCTTGCAATTGCGAGATCAGAACCTGCAACAAAATACCAGATGCATCAGAAATTTCTCCAAGTCTAAACTCGCTCTGTGGCCTATCCAAAACACACCCGAGCCCTCGGGGCTCCAAACCAAACATGCACACAAGTCTAAAAACATCATACGGACTTGATCGTGCGATCAAAGCGCCAATACACCATTTAAATAACGAATTTAACACCAAAACTCATGAAATTCGTAAGATAGTTCAAAATTTCTATTTTCTCAACCAATGGTCCGATTTATATCAAATATCTTCTGTTTTTCACCAAATTTCACAAATATGACTTAAATACTATATCAAACCTGTACCGGGCTCCGGAACCAAAACACGGCCTAATACCATCGATTTCAACCATTACCCTAATTATAAAAATCCTTATATTTTTCAACAAATAATTTTCTTCAAAAATTTATTTCTCGGGCTAGGGATCTCGAAATTCAATTCCGGGAATACGCCTAAGTCCCATATTTTACTACGGACCCTACGGGACCGTCAAATCACATGTCCGGATCCGTTTACCAAAAATGTTGACCGAAGTCAACTTTAATCAATTTCAAAAGCAAATTTCAATACTTTTCTAAAATTTCACACACAGGCTTTCCGGAAACTCGCTCGGACTGTGCACGCAAATCGAGGAAAAGGAAGATGAGGTTTTTAAGGCCTTGGAACTTAGATTCCGATTCTAAAACAAAAGATGGCCCTTTAGTTCATCACATTCTCCACCTCTAAAACAACCATTCGTCCTCGAATGGACATTGAAAAGTACCTGAGTCGGTGAAAAGATGGGGATATTGGTTTCGCATATCGGGCTCGAACTCCCAGGTAGCAGGCTGACCTCTCCACTGAACACGAACTGATGGATAACTCTTCGATCTCAACTGACAAACCTGTCGGTCTAAAATGGCCATCGGTTCCTCCACGTAGGTCAAATCCTTGTCCAAATGGACAATGCTGAAGTCTAACACGTGGGATGGATCACCGTGATACTTTCAAAGCATGAACACATGAAACACTAGATACACAACTGATAAACCCGGTGGCAACGCAAGTCTGTAAGCCACCTCTTCCACTCGATCAAGGATCTTAAAAGGCCCGATGAACCTAGGGCTTAGCTTGCCCTTCTTCCCAAATCTCATCACGCCTTTCATGGGCGACACCCAAAGCAACACTCGCTCCTCGACCATGAATGCCACATCACGAACCTTACGGTTGGCATAACCCTTTTGCCTAGACTGAGCTGTACGAAGCCTATCTTGATTAATCTTAACCTTATCCAAGGCATCCTAAACTAAATCTATACCCAACAATCGAGCCTCTCCCGGCTCAAACCATCCAACCGGTGACCGACACCATCTACCATATAATGCCTCATAAGAAGCCATCTGGATGCTTGACTAATAACTGTTGTTGTAGACAAACTCCGCTAACGGCAAGAACTGATCCCAAGAACCTCTAAAGTCAATAACACATGCTCGGAGTATATCCTCCAAAATTTGAATAGTATGCTCGGACTGTTCGTCCGTCTACGGATGAAATATTGTGTTCAACTCGACCCGCGTACCCAACTCACACTGAAATGCCCTTCAAAAATGTGAGGTTAAACTGCGTGCCCCGATCAGAAATTATAGACACGGGCACACCATGGAGACGAACGATCTCCCGAATATAGATCTCAGCTAACCACTCTGAAGAATAGGAAACTGCCACAGGAATGAAATGTGCCGACTTAGTCAACCTATCCACAATAACCCATACTGAATCGAACTTCCTCTGAGTTTGTGGGAGTCCAACAATGAAGTCCATAGTGATACACTCCCACTTCCACTAAGGAATCTCAATCTTCTGAAGCAAACCACCAGGTCTCTGATGTTCGTACTTAACCTGCTAACAATTCAAACACCGAGCTACATATGCAATAATATTCTTATTCATCCTCCTCCACCAATAATGGTGCCGCAAGTCTTGATACATCTTAGTGGCGCCAGGATGAATAGATACCGGGAACTAAGGGCCTCCTCTAGAATCAACTCACGGAGTCCATCCACATTAGGCACACAAACTCAACCCTGCATCCTCAAAACTCCTTCATCTCTAACTGTAACCTTCTTGGAACCTCCGTGCCACACTATGTCTCTAAGGATAACCAAATAAGGATCATCATGTTGTCGATCTCTGATACGCTCAAATAATGAAGAACGAGTGACTGTGCAAGCTAGAACACTTCTGGGCTCAGAAACATCCAACCTCACGAACTGATTGGCTAAAGCCTGAACATCTAAAGCAAGCGGTCTCTCACCGACTAGAATATACGCAAGGATACCCATACTAACCGACTTCCTACTCAAAGCATCATCCGCTAATTGGCCTTTCTTGGATGGTACAAGATGATGATATCATAGTCTTTCAATACTCCAACCACCTCCTCTGCCTCAAATTAATCTCTTTCTACTTGAACAAGTATTGTAAACTCTTGTGATCCGTGAACACTTCACACGACACGCCATATAAATAACGCCTCCAAATCTTCAGCATGTGAACAATGGCTGCTAGCTCCAAATCATGAACTGGATAATTCTTCTCGTGGATCTTCAACTGTCGTGAAGCATATGCAATAACCTTTCCATTCAGCTCAACGCCGCACCAAGATACGAGATGCATTACAATACATTGTATATGGCCCTGAACCTGTGGGCAATACCAACATTGGCGCCGTAGTCAAATCTGTCTTGAGCTTCTGAAAGCTCGCCTTACACTCGTCCGACCACCTGAACTAGGCACCCTTTTGGGTCAACCTGGTCATCGGGGCTGCTATAGATGAAAATCCGTACACAAACCGACGGTAGTAGCCTTCCAAACCCAAGAAACTCCGGATCTCTATAGCTGATGTAGGTCTAGGCTAGTCCATGACTGCCTTAATCTTCTTAGGATCCACCTGAATACCCTCTGCTAACACAACATGACCCAAGAATGCAACTGAATTCAACCAAAATTCATATTTCGAAAACTTAGCATATAATTGGCTATCCCTCAGAGTCTGAAGAACGACTCGAAGATGCTGCTTATGCTCCTCTCTGTTGTAGGAGTAGATCAAGATATCATCAATGAAAATAATCACAAAGGAATCCAGATAGGGCTTGAACACTCGGTTCATCAAATTCATAAAAGTTGTTGGGGCATTTGTCAACCCAAATGACATCACTAGAAACTCATAATGCCCGTATCGAATGCGAAAAGCTGTCTTAGGGACATCAGATGCCCTAATCCTCAACTAATGGTAGCCAGACCTCAAATCAATCTTCAAAAACACCTTGGCACCTTGAAGCTGATCAAATAAATCATCAATCCTCAGCAATGGATACTTGTTCTTGATGGTGACTTTGTTCAGCTGCCGATAATCTATACACATCCTCATCGATCCATCATTCTTCTTAACAAACAACACTGGTGCACCCCAGGGCGAGACACTAGGTCTAATAAAGCCCTTATCCAGCAAATCATGCAACTGTTCCTTCAATTTATTCAACTCTGGCGGGGCAATGCGGTACGGTAGAATTGAAATAGGCTGAGTGCCCGGAGCCAAATCCATGCAAAAGTCAATATCCCTGTCGGGTTGCATCCCCGACAGGTCTACAGGAAATACCTCTGGAAACTCACAAACAACTGGTATAGAATCCATAGAATGAACCTCTGCACTGGAGTCGCGAACATAAGCCAAATATGCCAAACACCCCTTTTCGACCATACGCCGAGCCTTCATATAAGAAATGACCCTCTAGAAGAATGACTAAGAGTCCCTCTCCATACCAATCGAGGCAACCCAAGCAAGGCTAAGGTCACGGTCTTGCCGTGATAGTCAAATATGGCATGATAAGGTGACAACCAATCCATCCCCATAATGACATCAAAATAGACCATGTCCAGAAGTAGGAAGTCTACACGGGTCACAAGACCCACAATAATAACCATACATGAGCAATAGATACGATCTACGACAATAGAATCACCTACCAGTATGTACACATATACATGAGCACTCAAAGAATCACGAGGCACAACTAAATACGTAGCAAAATCAGATGACACATAGGAATATGTAGACCCTAGATCAAATAGAACTGAAGCATCTCTACTGCAAACTAATACCGTACCTGTGATAACGGCATCGGAGGCCTCAGCCTCAGGCCTGGCTGGGAAAGCATAACATCAGGGCTGGGCCCAACCACTCTGAACTATATCCATGGGACGGCCTCCTGCTGGCTGACCTCCACCTCTATCACCTCTACCCCCACCTCTAGCTTCATGCCCCTACCTTTAGCTGGCTGAGCGGACAGTGGAACACCTGGTGCCAAAACCACGGTACGAGAACCCTGATGCTGAGAACTGCTTGATGCAAGAGGGCAAAATCTAGCATTGTGGCTCGGATCGCCACAAGTATAACAAGTCCTCGACTGCTAGGATTGTTGTCCCTGAAACTGACCCTGATGGCCTAAGTAACCACCCTAAAACTCTGGAGCAGAGGTGCACTGATAGGAGCTGGTGGTGCATTGTAGGGTAGCTTATCAAAATACTACATATGAGAACCACGACTACCTGGAGCACCATGAGAAGCCTGAAGTGCTAACTGAAATAGCCTGGGAGGATGGCCCCTACCAAAAGAATCACTGCCTCTAGACGAGGCACCACTGAACCTACTAGAATGACGAGGCCTCTTGTCAGACCCCTGACCACTCTCCCAATATAGAACTGCCTCAACTTGCCAGGCCACATTGGCTGCATCCTGAAATGAAATCTCGTTGCCCGTCTCCTTAGCCATCTACAATTTGATAGGCTGAGCGAGTCCCTCAATGAACCTCATCACTCTCTCTCTTGGTGGGGAGTATAAGAAGAGCATGACAAGCCAAATCAACAAACCTAGTCTCGTCTGGGTGACAGTCATAGAACCTTATTGAAGATGCTCGAATTGTCTGTGGTAGTCCTCTCTCTAAGTAACCGGAAGAAACTTCTCTAGAAATAGCTGAGAGAACTGGTCCCAAGTTAATGCAGGCAAACCAACTGGTCTAGTCAATACAAAATTATTCCATAATCTCTTGGCGAACCTTATCATCTAGAATACAGCAAAGTCGACCCCATTGGTCTCTACTATCTCCATGTTCCGCAACACCTCATGGCAGCGATCAAGATAATCTTGGGGGTCTTTAGAAGCTTCCCCACTGTAATGAACCCGGAAAAGCTTGGTGAACTTATCCAACCTCAACAACGCCTCAGAAGACATAGATGATCCACCAGCGGCCTGAGCCGTAACAATTGGTTGAGCTACTCCTACTAGCTGAGCTGCTGGAGTCTGGAACTATGGAGCCATCTTCTCCAGAGTGCGAGTAGCAGGAGTCTATGCTCCTCCCCCAGCCTGAGAGATGGTTGATGCTACAGGAAGTATGTCTGCCTAAGTGACACTTTCCATAAGGACCATTAGACGGGCCAAAGCATCCAGAAGTATCGGGGTAGCAATGATCCCCCGTGGAACCTAAGTTGTACCTACTGGAACGGTCTGGGCCGGAACTTCATCCTCAAACTCTACCTGAGGCTCCGCTGCTGGTGCTGCTACTCGAGCTCTAGGCTGAGCCCTGCCCCACTTTGGCCTCTAGTATGGTCTCGGCTTCGTCCTCTGCCCCTCATAGGAGCTGCCACTGGGGGGCTCGGGCTGTTGATCAGCGGATGAAGCAGTACGTTTTCTCGCCATCTGCGAAAGAATAGAGTAGAAGTTCAATTAGCATTGAGAAATCAAATTGTACGACAGAGAAGAATAGATATGAAGTCATTCCTAAACTCTGTAGCCTTTGGGGGATAAGCACAGACATCTCCGTATCAATCCCTCAGACTATACCTAGCTTATTTGTGAATTGTGAGACCTAGGCAACCTAGTGCTCTGATACCAACTTGTCACGACCCGAATTTCCCACCGTCGGGATTGTGATGGCGCCTAACTCTTAAATGCTAGGTAAGCCAAAAATTATAGTTTTAACACATTAACAATTAACCCAAACAGAAATAAATAGTAACTAAAGCTAAACAAATATAAGATGCAGAAGTGTTATAACAGTCTCAAATACACCAATACATATCTGCCACATTGATCTGGTGTCACTATTCACGGTTCAATATACATGGTGTGGTGAAATGGAAGCAAGTAAGGCAATTACTTAAGTAAATATATAAGACAAGTAAAAACGGCTAACTAACAACATATAAAAGCATAAAACAAGTAAATGCGGTCAATAAATGAAGCCATGCACACATGAAAACATATAGCAAATTGAGGGATGTAAGGAATGAAAGCATGAATTCAAAAGTAAAGGCAAGTAAAAATTAAAGCCCAGAACGAGTAATAACATGAAATAAAAGGAAGCATGGTATAAATGAAAACATGTGATTAAGTGTGACGACCCGGCCAATCGTCTTAAGAATTTATGCCATGATCCCCTATTAACTGCTTTCCCAAGTTTAATTATGCTAATTTGATTCGCCGAGATGTTCGGTTTTGAGTTTCGGAAAGTTTTGGGACACTTAGTCCCTAAATGAGAGCTTAAGTGCTGGAAAATTGACCGTAGTTGAAACAACATGAAGACGGAATAGGAATGGAAATTTGATGGTCCCGTTAGCTCCGTTAGGTGATTTTGGGGTTGGGAGCGTGTACAGAATGTGTTTTGGAGGTCCGTAGCTAATTTAGGCTTGAAATGTCGAAGTTTTAATTTTTAAAGTTTCCGGTCCGATAGTGAGATTTTGATCCGAGGGTCGGAATGGAATTCCGAAAGTTTTAGTAGTTCTGTCATGTCATTTGGGATGTGTGTGCAAAATTTCAGATCATTCGAACGTGTTTTGGTTAGGTTTTTTATCAAAAGCGCATTTTGAGAGAATTTGATGTTCTTAGGCATAAATCCTTGATTAATTCGAGTTTCCGGCGTTGTTTTGGGTGTTTTAAGGATTGGTACAAGTTTGAATAAGGTATTAGGTGATATTGGTGCTTTTGGTTAGGGCCCCCGGGGCCTCGAGATGATTTCGGATGGTTGACGGAAGGATTTTGAAGTTGAAGAGTTGCAGCAAATTTGTTGGTATCTGTCATAACCGCACCTGCGGTTTGGGTTCTGTAGGTGCGGAGCCGCAGAAGCACCAAGGCAAGCGCAGATGCAGACTTTGGGCAGGAAGAGCAGGTTCGGCAGATGCGGGACTTTAACCGCAGAAGTGGTACCGCACCTGCGGAAGAGTAACCGCAGATGCGGAAATTGGATTTTTAAGTAGGAGTCACAGATGCGACAAATGGTCCGCAGAAGCAGGACCACAGATACGGTCCCTTGACCGCAGATGCGGAAATCACCGGGCTGAAATATGAAATTCAAGGGTTTAGTTTCAAAAGTTTGAAAAATCGAATTGGAGCTCGAGAGAGGGCGATTTTGAGAGGGATTTGAAGAGAAGATCATTGGGTAACGATTCTTTACCCCTTTCAAGTTATATTCCACCAATCTATATTTAATTTCATCATCTAAATTCGTATTGGGTATTAAAAATTGGGAAAAATTAAAAGAAACTTCATAGACCGAATTATTGAGTTTTGAGTGGGTGTTTGACCTTCGATTTGAGAGATTTTTATATGGTTAGACTCGTGAGAGTGAGAGGGTTCTGTAAATGTTAATTTCATCTGATTCCGAGACATTGGCCTGAGGGGCGTTTTGGTCATTTTACCTAATTTTGCGTCTTAGCTTTGAATTAAATCGTAGAATCAGTTGCTTGAGATGTTATTTACGATATGTAATTGAATTGAATAGATTTAGGCCATTTAGAGTCGGATACTCGTGGCAAAGGTGTGGTTTCGAGTTGATTTTGGAGCCGGTTTGAGGTAAGTGGCTTGTCTAACCTTGTGTGGGGGACCTTTCCCCTTAGGATATGATATTTGGTAATTGAATGCCTTGTACGCGAGGTGACGAGCGCGTACTTGAGCTAATTGTTGAAAATCCGATTTTACTTTAAGTATTTAAACTGAGTTCCTTTCTTACCTGCTTTATTCTACTTGCAAATATAGCCTATGTTAGTTTAGGAAAGCATGTTTAGTTGACTTAAATTTCCTATTTGCTTAAATTGTTTGTTTGCATTATGTGAAGTATGTTAGGCTAGAATTTCCTATTGCCTTGGTATTAAATTCCATTTTGAATATCTTCTTGCTATTGCTGTGTATTTACATTGGGACTACGGATGTGGAATTTTTGTAGCTTTCCCTTGTCTGTTTACTTTGGGACTACGGATTCGATTCCCGATAGATCCCCCTGCACCTTTACTTTTGGGACTGCGGGTTCGATGCCAGATAGATCCCCCTGCACATTTACTTTGGGACTGCGGGTTAGATTCCCGATAGATCCCCCTCGCATCGATAGTTGGACTACGGGACGGTATCCCGGGAGCTCCTTCGGAAATATACATATGATGGACTACGGGACGGTATCCTGGGAGAAACTCTGGACATTGATGAAAAGGTCTACAGGACGGTATCCTGGGAGACCCTCGTTGTTGCTGTTGGTATTGAGCCATTCTTATTCAGTGTTATTCTGTTCCTTTTATATTTGTTGTTGTCTTGTATAACCTGTCTTACTTCATAGCTGTACACATTTATACTGTTTACTTTATACTGTTGCAAATTTATTATCATGTTTAATCGCAGTAGGGCCCTAACCTTCCTCGTCACTACCCGGCCGAGGTTAGGCTTGGCACTTACTAAGTACCGCTGTGGTGTACTAATGCTCCTTCTGTATATGTTTTTCATGTGCAGATCCAGGTACCTCCACCCAGGCGTATTATCCTTGAGGCAGGGAGAGCTACGAAGACTTCGAGGTACATCTGCCGCGTCCGCAAACCGAAGAGTCTCCTTCTTTACTTTATCTTGTAGTGTTTAGCCTACTATCGTACTTCTGATGTAGACATTTCTCAAGATTAGAGCACTTTACTGTATTCCCTCTAGCTTGTGTTCCTATGAGTTTCCGGGTTCTGGAAGAGATTTGTAGAAGTTTGAGTTATTGAGTAGTATATGCCGAGCGGCATTTATATACAGTTTCCTTCTAGTTGTTCGGTTTTGCTTAATTACTTCTGCAAGTTATATTGTTTTTCCGCATTGTTAGGCTTACATAGTCATAGGGACTAGGTGCCGTCACGACATGTTTACGGAGGGAGAACTGGGGTCGTGACATTAAGTATCCCGCCCTGCATGTTTAACCCATGACAATGCATATACACTCGTCACCTTGCACATACGCCCTTTTTATACATAAATCAAGTAGCTAATAGACCAATCAAGTTCTAATTCCCTCAAGTCAAGGTTAACCACAACACTTACTTCTTTCGGAACCGAATCAATAATCAACCACAACTTTTCCTTTAGAAAAAGTCTCAAAAATAATCAAACCTTGCCAATTATCGTTCAAACAATTCAAAACAAGCTTTAGAAACTACATACGAATGAAAAAGGTTCAATTTTGATCATATTTGAAAAAGTTAACAAAAATCTACTCGGGGCCACGTAGTAAAAATCCAAGATTCGGACCAAACCGATTACCCATTCACCTCGAGCCCGGATATGTGATTTATTTCGAAATCCAACCTTATTTTGAGGTCTAAATCCTAATTTTATAAAGAAATTAAATTCTACCCCCCTAATTTCTACCTTGAAATTAATAGATTTGATGAAGAAATTCATGAAAAAGTAATGAAAATTAATGAAAAACAAACTAAAGTTGCTTACCAATAAATTTTGCAAGAAAATGCTATCAAGAAATCATCCCAATGGAGTGTAGGGTTGAAAAATGGTGTAAAATAAGAAAAGTCCAGATTTCCAACTTTTATCTAGTTGCAAATATCACAATTGCGAACTCTTATTCGCAATTGCGACCTTCAAAAAAGCAAACCACTTATCGCAAATGTGATCAATGTCCCTACAATGCAATCATGCAAATGTGACATTCCCTTCGCACTTGTGAAGGCCCTCCACCTCACAAATGCGGACAATGCTTCGCAAAAGTGAAGCTATCACCTAACCTGCCTGATCGCAAATGCAACACCTACATTGTAAAAGCGGCCCCCTTCTAGTTTGCAAATGAGATGAATTCTTCGCAAAAGTGAAGAACAGCCCCCCAGTTCACACTTTGCATTTGCGAGCCTAATATCGCAAATGCTAGGCTCGCAATTGTGATCAGGTCCTCGCAAATGTGAGACGTGCAACTTCACACCAGCAGAATTCCAACAGCAGTTCATTTCCACCCAAAATACATTCAATGCTCATTTCAGCCCCTAGAGCTCCAATTTGAACATTCACACAAGTGTAATAACATCATACAAACTCGCTCGCTAACTCAAATCATCAAAACTATCAAAATCAAGAATCAATCATCAAAACTCACGATTTCCAACTTAAAAACTCAACTTTTGCCAATTTTCATATAACGCGCCGAATCGCCAACCAAACATGCGCACAAGTCCAAAAGTTATACGAATTTACCGGAATCATCAAAATACCGATTCAAGGTCGTTTACCAAGAACGTTGACCGTGGCCAACTCTAGCCTCATTTAAGTCAAAAACTACATTTTTTTAAATTCACATAATAGCTTTCCGAAAATGATACGGGTTGTGCACGGAAGCCATAACTCATCAGATAATGCTACAGGAGGTCTCGAAACATAGAAAAAGGATATAGTACTCAAAACGACCTATTGGATCGTCATAAAAAATGTACTTAGTAGAGTTAAATTTGAATGATTTAACTTGAGACCTTCGTTAAGTACAAACAAATGAAATTTAAAGTTACATTTATTTCCGTTTAAATGAGGTTTTAATCTACTTTAAGATTTAAGTCCATTATTCACACTATATTTATTTTTGTTGCCGCTACTTGATTTAAATATATTTGGTTCATTTAAATCTTGTACATAATCTTAAAATCATTTAGTTGC